>NC_091991.1:103829212-103886712 GCF_044704955.1 Pristiophorus japonicus | reverse complement strand
AGCACTGCCCCATCGACAGTGCGGCACTCCCTCAGCATTGCCCCTCCGACAGTGCTGCACTCCCTCAGCATTGCTCTCCGACAGTGCGGCACTCCCTCAGTACTGCCCCTCCAACAGTGCGGCACTCCCTCAGTACTGCCCCTCCAACAGTGCGGCACTCCCTCAGTACTGCCCCTCCCACAGTGCGCCGCTCCCTCAGTACTACCCCTCCAACAGTGCGCCGCTCCCTCAGTACTGCCCCTCCGACAGTGCGGCACTCCCTCAGTACTACCCCTCCGACAGTGCGCCGCTCCCTCAGTACTGCCCCTCCGACAGTGCGGCACTCCCTCAGTACTACCCCTCCGACAGTGCGCCGCTCCCTCAGTACTACCCCTCCAACAGTGCGCCGCTCCCTCAGTACTGCCCCTCCAACAGTGCGCCGCTCCCTCAGTACTGCCCCTCCAACAGTGCGCCGCTCCCTCAGTACTGCCCCTCCGACAGTGCGGCACTCCCTCAGTACTACCCCTCCGACAGTGCGCCGCTCCCTCAGTACTACCCCTCCAACAGTGCGCCGCTCCCTCAGTACTGCCCCTCCGACAGTGCGGCACTCCCTCAGTACTGCCCCTCCGACAGTGCGGCACTCCCTCAGTACTACCCCTCCGACAGTGCGCCGCTCCCTCAGTACTACCCCTCCAACAGTGCGCCGCTCCCTCAGTACTGCCCCTCCGACAGTGCGGCACTCCCTCAGTACTGCCCCTCCGACAGTGCGGCACTCCCTCAGTACTGCCCCTCCGACAGTGCGACACTCCCTCAGTACTGCCCCTCCGACAGTGCAGCACTCCCTTAGTACTGCCCCTCTAACAGTGCAGCACTCTCTCAGTACTGCCCCTCCGACAGTGCAGGGCTCCCTCAGCACTGCCCCTCCGACAGTGCGGCACTCCCTCAGTACTGCCCCTCCGACACTGCGGCACTCTCTCAGCACTGCCCCTCGGACAGTGCAGGGCTCCCTCAGCACTGCCCCTCCGACAGTGCGGCACTCCCTCAGTACTGCCCCTCCGACAGTGCAGCACTCCCTCAGTACTGCCCCTCTGACAGTGCAGCACTCCCTCAGTACTGCCCCTCCGACAGTGCAGGGCTCCCTCAGCACTGCCCCATCGACAGTGCGGCACTCCCTCAGCATTGCCCCTCCGACAGTGCTGCACTCCCTCAGCATTGCCCCTCCGACAGTGCGGCACTCCCTCAGTACTGCCCCTTCGACAGTGCAGCACTGCCCCTTCGACAGTGCAGCACTCCCTCAGTACTGCCCCTTCGACAGTGCAGCACTCCCTCAGCACTGCCCCTTCGACAGTGCGGCGCTCCCTCAGTACTGCCCCTCCGACAGTGCAGGGCTCCCTCAGCACTGCCCCTCCGACAGTGCGGCACTCCCTCAGTACTGCCCCTCCGACAGTGCAGGGCTCCCTCAGCACTGCCCCTTCGACAGTGCGGCACTCCCTCAGTACTTCCCCTCCAACAGTGCGGCACTCCCTCAGTACTGCCCCTCCAACAGTGCGGCACTCCCTCAGTACTGCCCCTCCCACAGTGCGCCGCTCCCTCAGTACTACCCCTCCAACAGTGCGCCGCTCCCTCAGTACTGCCCCTCCGACAGTGCGGCACTCCCTCAGTACTACCCCTCCGACAGTGCGCCGCTCCCTCAGTACTGCCCCTCCAACTGTGCGCCGCTCCCTCAGTACTGCCCCTCCGACAGTGCGGCACTCCCTCAGTACTACCCCTCCGACAGTGCGCCGCTCCCTCAGTACTACCCCTCCAACAGTGCGCCGCTCCCTCAGTACTGCCCCTCCAACAGTGCGCCGCTCCCTCAGTACTGCCCCTCCGACAGTGCGGCACTCCCTCAGTACTGCCCCTCCGACAGTGCGGCACTCCCTCAGTACTGCCCCTCCGACAGTGCGGCACTCCCTCAGTACTGCCCCTCCGACAGTGCGGCACTCCCTCAGTACTGCCCCTCCGACAGTGCGGCACTCCCTCAGTACTGCCCCTCCGACAGTGCGGCACTCCCTCAGTACTGCCCCTCCGACAGTGCGGCACTCCCTCAGTACTGCCCCTCCGACAGTGCGGCACTCCCTCAGTACTGCCCCTCCCACAGTGCGCCGCTCCCTCAGTCAGGCCACATAGTGCACACAGCATTGAAGCACTGACCACATTCGACCAGCTCCGCTGGGCGGGCCACATCGTCCACATGCCCGACACGAGACTCCCAAAGCAAGCTTCGACATGGCAAGCGAGCCCCAGAGCAGAGGAAACGTTACAAGGACACCCTCAAAGCCTCCCTGACAAAATGCAACATCCCCACCGACACCTGGGAGTCCCTGGCCAAAGACCGCCCTAAGTGGAGGAAGTGCATCCGGGAGGGCGCTGAGCACCTCGAGTCTCGTCGCTGAGAGCATGCAGAAACCAAGCGCAGGCAGCAGAAGGAGCGTGCGGCAAACCAGACTCCCCACCCACCCCTTCCCTCAACCACTGTCTGTCCCACCTGTGACAGACTGTAATTCCCGTATTGGACTGTTCAGCCACCTGAGAACTCACTTTTAGAGTGGAAGCAAGTCTTCCTCGTCTCTGAGGGACTGCCTATGATGGTGACATGGTGTTGGGCTGTGTCGTAGAATCAGAGAACGCTTACAGTACAGGAGGCCATTCGGCCCATCGAGCCCGTGCCGGCTCTCTGCAAGAGCACCTCAGCCAGTCCCACTCCCCCGCCCTTTCCCCACAGCCCTGCGAATTATTTTCCTTCAGGTACGTATCCAATTCCCTTTTGAAAGCCGTGACTGAGTCTGCCTCCACCACCCTCTCAGGCAGCGCATTCCAGATCTTAACCACTCGCTGCGTAAAACGTTTTCCCTCATGTCGCCTTTGGTTCTTCTGCCAATCGCTTTAAATCTGTGTCCTCTGGTTCCCGACCCTTCCGCTGGTTCGACATAATTATGGGGCAACTGGATGAAATATTTCCTTCTCTTTACCTGTGCCTGGATTGAACTTTCACAAAGTGAATGGATAGGAGCTTTTCAAAATTGCAGTTGCCTGTGATTGTGGAAATGCAGAGAGACGGTGAATGTGAGTACAGTGAGCTCTGTTTCTCAGCAATGTTCAAGATGTTAAAGTGATCGATTTCTCTGCAGTAACTACTTTCTGCAGTCAGCAGCCAAACTTGGCATGCGGACCAGTAGCAAGCTGCAGATGAAGCAAGCTTGCTGAACCTGGATTCTCTTTAACATCCCTGCAAAATATTGGATGGAAACAATTTTTTGAAAGCCAGATGAAAAGATAAACAGAGATTTTCTGTTCAATCAGCTTCCTGCTGCTGGAATCCTGAAGCACAGGTTCGGAGGCATGTTAATAAAGGGAGCAGACCCTGCATGCAGAGGCAACACTTCCCCAGAGTGGTGCCCACCACATGAACACAGTGACTACATTTACAGAGCTTTGCTGGCTGGGAAGCACTGCATGGAAATAATCGTGAGAGGGTCTGGGGGGGAGGGGCAGCCCATCAATCTCGCCCATTTTACACCGTCAGCAACAGTTAGAATTACCCCTGGGACTCTCATTGTAACTAATCTGCCCACTCCTTGTGTTACTGTGAAGTGTCTGCATAATGGTGAGTTTTACCCCTGGGAGTCCCGTGTTTGCACAGGGCCCTGGGCGGGGGGGGCAGGGGCTCTATTTATCTGGTGCCCCTGGGCACTAACCCCACAGGGTTAATATGGCCCTCGTTCCAACAGGAACAGGAGGAGCCCATTCAGCCCCTCGAGCCTATTCCTTCGACATGTCACATCTTAGCTCTTTGTACAAAGCAGAAGCCATCATTCCCTACAAGATGGGGGTCCTAATTATATAAATACAATAAGCTAGATTGTGGCTGATCTGTACCTTAACTCCATCGCCTCAATACCCTTGCCTCACAAAAGCGTGTCAATCTCGGTTTTGAAATGTTTAACTGACCCCCAGCCTCCACAGCTTTCTGTTTGGGGGTTGGGAGAGAGAGCTGCAGATTGCTGCAGATAACAGAGACGCAGCATTGCTGTAAATGCAACTTGTGTAATCCTGTCGTATCCCAATCATGGCTGGATGTGAGCTTGGGACCGGGCAATGTTTAGCCTCTATGTACGGGCCCATGCCCCACACACTCACGGCCTGAATGTAGTTTGTCACTGGCTCCTCTCCTCACTGGCCGACTCCCATGAGATGGAGCAGAGAGATCACGCACACTGCAGATAAGACAGCAAGTGTGTTAATGTGACTAGGAATGCTCTCCCCACAATCTGCGCATGCATATTCTCATCCCTTTGAAAGTTCAAACTGTGTGTGCCGTGTTATGTTTAGCCTCCCCCCTCTCGTCCCCTGAAGGTGTCGGCCATGTTATCACAGCCCCAGTCACCATGTTGGAGCCTAGCCACCGATGCTGCTATTATTGAGGTGTGAGCCCAGACCAGCAAGGGTTACAACAACAACTTGGCTTTGTGAGCCACTTCCACGAGCGACGATCAACAAAATTTGACACTGAGCCACACGAGGCGATGTTCAGACAGGAGACCAAAAGCTTGGTCAAAGAGGCAGGTTTAAAGCAGCATCTTAAAAGGAGAGTTTTCGGATGGTAATTCCAGAGCTCAGGGCCCAGGCAGCTGAAGGCACGGCCACCGATGGTGGGGCGATTAAAATCAGGGTGTGCAAGAGGGCAGAGATCTCGGGAGGTTGTGGGGCTGGAGGAGATTACAGAGATAGGGAGGGGCGTGGCCATGGAGGGATTTGAAAACAAGGATGAGAATTTTAAAATTGAGGCATTGCTTAACCGGGAGCCACTGTTGGTCAGCGAGCACAGGGGGTGATGGGTGAGCGGGACTGGGTGCGAGTTAGGACATGGGGTCAGCGAGCACAGGGGGTGATGGGTGAGCGGGACTGGGTGCGAGTTAGGACACGGGGCGGTGAGCACAGGGGCTGATGGGTGATCGGGACTGGGTGCAAGTTAGGACATGGGGCAGCGAGCACAGGGGGTGATGGGTGAGCGGGACTGGGTGCGAGTTAGGACACGGGGCAGTGAGCACAGGAGGTGATGGGTGAACGGGACTCGGTGTGAGTTAGGACACGGGGCAGTGAGCACAGGGGGTGATGGGTGAGCGGGACTGGGTGCGAGTTAGGACACGGGGCAGCGAGCACAGGGGATGATGGGTGAGCAGGACACGGTGCGAGTTAGGACACGGGGCAGTGAGCACAGGGGGTGATGGGTGAACGGGACTCAATGCGAGTTAGGACACGGGGGCAGCGAGGACAGGGGGTGATGGGTGAGCGGGACTGGGTGCGAGTTAGGACACGGGGCAGTGAGCACAGAGGGTGATGGGTGAGCGGGACTGGGTGCGAGTTAGGACACGGGGCAGTGAGCACAGGGGGTGATGGGTGAACGGGACTCGGTGTGAGTTAGAACACGGGGCAGTGAGCACAGGGGGTGATGGGCAGGGTATAGGCAGCAGAATTTCAGGATCGAAGGGGGCGATGATGTCAACATGCGTGTACAAAGCCGGAGGCCTAAAATGCATGTCCATAAATCGGGAAATTGGGTGGTATTGCGTGCAGCAGCATTTGTCCTTGGGTTTCAGGTTTCACACCGGCTATTATCCAGAAAGCAGACGGTTTGTCAGCAATCATCGCTTGTTGTTTTTGAGCAGACCAATGGCGAGAGCTGTTGGGCACTCACCAATGGCGAGAGCTGTTGGGCACTCACCAATGGGGGTCCGGGGGAAGCAAGCTTCACACCATCTGTTGCAAGGTTTGTAAAGCAGTCACAAACTGAATGAGATGGAGTTCCTGGTGATCCAGATATAAAACAAAACACAGGAACTATTCCCAAGATCACACAATCACAGAATCCTAGAAATCTACAGCACGGAAGGAGGCCATTTCGGCCCATCGTGTCCGCGCCGGCCGACCAAGAGCTATCCAGCCTAATCCCACGTTCCAGCTCTCGGTCCGTAGCCCTGCAGGTTACAGCACTTCAGGTGCACATCCAAGTATTTTTAAATATGCTGAGGGTTTCTGCCTCTACCACCCTTTCAGGCAACGGGTTCCAGACCCCCACCACCCTCTGGGTGAAGACATTTTCCCTCAAATCCCCTCTAAATCTTCTACCAATTACTTTAAATCTATGCCCCCCTGGTTGTTGACCCCTCTGCCAAGGGAAACAGGTCCTTCCTATCCACTTTATCGAGGCCCCTCATAATTTTATACACCTCAATCAAGTCTCTCCTCAGCCTCCTCTGTTCCAAGGAAAACAAACCCAGCCTATCCAATCTTTCCTCATAGCTAAAATTCTCCAGTCCAGGCAACATCCTCGTAAATCTCCTCTGCACCCTCTCCAGTGCAAACACATCTTTCCTGTAATGTGGTGACCAGAACTGCACGCAGTACTCCAGCTGTGGCCTAACTAGTGTTTTATACCGTTCAAGCATAACCTCCCTGCTCTTGTATTCTGTGCCTCGGCCAATAAAGGCAAGTATTCCGTATGCCTTCTTAACCACCTTACCTACCTGGCCTGCTACCTTCAGGGTCTGTGGACAAGATCCCTTTGTTCCTCTACACTTCTCAATGTCCTACCATTTAATGTGTATACCCTTTCCTTGTTAGCCCTCCCCAAATGCATTACTTCACACTTCTCCAGATTGAATTCCATTTGCCCTTGTTCTGCCCACCTGACCAGTTCATTGATATCTTCCTGCAGAGAAATTGAAAGCAGATGGCATTGAAACTGAACTCGAGTCGTTCCCATCCACTGCTCCCATTCCCAGTCCCAGCTCACCCTCTGACAATCCAACTCCCATCCACTGATCCCATTCCCAGTCCCAGCTCACCCTCTGACAATCCGACTCCCATCCACTGATCCCATTCCCAGTCCCAGCTCACCCTCTGACAATCTGACTCCCATCCACTGCTCCCATTCCCAGTCCCAGCTCACCCTCTGACAATCCGACTCCCATCCACTGATCCCATTCCCAGTCCCAGCTCACCCTCTGACAATCCGACTCCCATCCACTGATCCCATTCCCAGCTCACCCTCTGACAATCCGACTCCCATCCACTGATCCCATTCCCAGCTCACCCTCTGACAATCCGACTCGAAAATATCCTCAAAGGAAATCACCAAATCTTTTGCACTTTTAGATAGTGATGTCAGCCGTGGGTTTTTCGTTTATCACTGTATTATGTAACATGGTGCTGAATTTCTTCAGTTAATGTTTTTTAACGCGTGACCAGGCTCAATCTCAGAGAGGGTTGCTGTTATCTGGAAATTGTGAGGTGTGGGGAGGTGATATGTAGTGTCCTTAGTTTGCGAATTGAGCTGGAGGATCCCCAGGTGGGAATGAGCATACTGGAGTGATTATACTGCAAGGGTCTTGTTACCGTGCCGACGGATACATTCCCCTCCACAGTCTGAAATTAAAACAGCCATTACAATACCCCATCAGTCCTGGAAGGCTGTATCCAGTGGGGTTCCACAGAGCTCGTGCTGGGACCTTTGCTTTTTCTGGTATATATCAATGATTTAGACTTGAATGTTGGGGGTATAATTAAGAAGTTTACAGATGATACTAAAATCGGCTGTGTGGTTGATAATGAAGAAAGCTGCGGACTGCAGGAAGATATCAATGAACTGGTCAGGTGGGCAGAACAGTGGCAAATGGAATTCAACCCGGAGAAGTGTGAGGTAATGCATTTGGGGAGGGCTAACAAGGCAAGGGAATACACATTAAATGGTAGGACACTGAGAAGTGTAGATGAACAAAGGGACCTTGGAGTGCAGGTCCACATATCCCTGAAGGTAGCAGGCCAGGTCGATAAGGTGGTTAAGAAGGCATACGGAATACTTGCTTTTATTAGTCGAGGCATAGAATAAAAAAGCAAGGAGGTTATGCTTCAACTGTATAAAACATTAGTTAGGCCGCAGCTGGAGTACTGCGTGCAGTTCTGGTCACCACATTACAGGAAAGATGTGATTGCACTGGAGAGGGTACAGAGGAGATTTACGAGGACGTTGTCTGGACTGGAGAATTTTAGCGATGAGGAAAGATTGGAGATGCTGGGTTTGTTTTTCTTGGAACAGAGGAGGCTGAGTGGAGACCTGAATGAGGTGTATAAAATTATGAGGGGCCTGGATAGAGTGGATAGGAAGGACCTGTTTCCCTTGGCAGAGGGGTCAACAACCAGGGGGCATAGATTTAAAGTAATTGGGGGGAGGTTTAGTGGGGATTTGAGGGGAAATGTCTTCACCCAGAGGGTGGTGGGGGTCTGGGACGCACTGCCTGAAAGGGTGGTAGAGGCAGAAACCCTCACCACATTTAAAAAATACTTGGAGTGCATTTGAAGTGCCGTAACCACCAGGGCTACAGACCAAGAGCTGGAAAGTGGGATTAGGCTGTTTCGCTCTTGGTCGGCCGGCGGGAACACGATGGGCCGAAATGGCCTCCTTCCGTGCTATAAATTTCTATGATTCTATGATTCAACCCGAGTGTTTATTCCCACATAACAGTGTGAACTGGGATCAGAATAGCGCCGGTGTGAATGCAAGGTGTGGGAACAAGTTCAATTAATGTTTCTAAGAGAAGTAGGACATGTTAGCAACACCTAAGGAATGTGTCTATGTACTATAACTGAGGCTACTGCACAATTCAAACAAGTTAGCAGTCAGATTTAATAACAACAGGCGCTTCACGGGAGCATTATCAAACAACGGTTGCCACCGAGTCACATATTGGGATAGGTGACCAAAAATCTTGGTCAAAGAGGTAGGTTTTATGGACTGTCTTAAAGGAGAGAGGGGTGGAGCGGTTTAAGGAGGTAATTCCAGAGCTTGGGGCCCAGGCAGGTGAAGGCACGGCCACCAATGGTGGAGCGATTGAAATCGGGATGCTCAAGAGGCCAGAATTTGAGGAGCGCAGAGATCTCGGAGGGTTGTAGGGCTGGAGGAGATTACAGAGATAGGGAGGTGTGAGGCCATGGAGGGATTTGAAAATAAGGATGAGGATTTTAAATTTAAGGCGTTGCTGGACTGGAGCTAATGTAGGGCAGCGAACACAGGGGGTGATGGATGAGCGGGAATGGGTGCGAGTTAGGACATGGGTCAGCGAGCACAGGGGGTGATGGATGAGCGGGACTGGGTGCGAGTTAGGACATGGGTCAGTGAGCACAGGGGGTGATGGATGAGCGGGACTGGGTGCGAGTTAGGACATGGGTCAGCGAGCACAGGGGGTGATGGATGAGCGGGACTGGGTGCGAGTTAGGACATGGTCAGCGAGCACAGGGGGTGATGGATGAGCGGGACTGGGTGCGAGTTAGGACATGGGTCAGCGAGCACAGGGGATGATGGGTGAGCGGGACCCGGTGCGAGTTAGGACATGGTCAGCGAGCACAGGGGGTGATGGGTGAGCGGGACTGGGTGCGAGTTAGGACACGGGTCAGCGAGCACAGGGGGGGGTGGATGAGCGCGACCCGGTGTGAGTTAGGACATGGTCAGCGAGCACAGGGGGTGATGGGTGAGCGGGACTGGGTGCGAGTTAGGACATGGGTCAGCGAGCACAGGGGGTGATGGATGAGCGCGACTCGGTGCGAGTTAGGACATGGGTCAGCGAGCACAGGGGGTGATGGGTGAGTGGGACTCGGTGCGAGTTAGGACATGGGTCAGCGAGCACAGGGGGTGATGGGTGAGCGGGACTGGGTGTGAGTTAGGACATGGGTCAGCGAGCACAGGGGGTGATGGATGAGCGGGACTGGGTGTGAGTTAGGACATGGGTCAGCGAGCACAGGGGATGATGGGTGAGCGGGACTGGGTGCGAGTTAGGACATGGGTCAGCGAGCACAGGGGGTGATGGATGAGCGGGACTGGGTGCGAGTTAGGACATGGGTCAGCGAGCACAGGGGATGATGGGTGAGCGCGACTCGGTGCGAGTTAGGACATGGGTCAGCGAGCACAGGGGGTGATGGGTGAGTGGGACTCGGTGCGAGTTAGGACATGGGTCAGCGAGCACAGGGGGTGATGGGTCAGCGGGACTGGGTGTGAGTTAGGACACAGGGCACATGGGGTGATGGGTGAGTGGGACTTGGTGCGAGTTAGGACACGGGGCAGCCGAGTTTTAGATGAGCTCAAGTTTATGGAGGGTGGAAAATGAAAGCATCAATACATATCCAGAACGTCTCCGCAAGAATGGAGGTGAAACAAACACAACATTCCACAATTTTCCGGTTGCCGTGGTACGAGGCTTTTGATAACAAGGACCAGGGCAGTGTCTCATACACCGCTCCGGCTGTGATCGGCCGATGCTCCACAGTCGTGGGGTAGACCCTGGGACCTCCCTGCTCCACATGGCCCCGCCCCCTGCGGGCTGCTGCTTTTATCGGCGAAGTGGGGAGTTGCATGTTGTATATGAAATTCAACAATAAACCTTTGTACTGGAATCCTTTCTTTATATTGTCAACCCAATACTCAGGATATCACTGCTTAAATTCAAAAAATTATAACATTGGAAACGTAGTTTTGAAATCCGCAAGGAGCAAGGGGGGTGCACGTCTGATGGTAACGTATTAATTCTTGAATGCTCTGTACTTATACAGTTTGCAGTACGGCAATTATGTCACATGTCCAAAAATAAATAGGAGCCTCTTTAATGGGAACCCATCCTTGATGAGCTAAACATTGTGGTTATCCAACTACTCACGGTAGGAAAGAAAGTTTAGGGAATGTATAAAGGAAGATTGGCAGTTTATATAGCTCCTTTAATGCCCTCAGCATGTCTCAAAGCACTTTATAATCAATCAAGTACTTTTGAAGCGTAGTCCCTGTTGTAATGTAGGAAACGCAGCAGTCAATTTGCGCACAGCAAGCTCCCACACAGAGCAATGACCAGATCATCTGTTTCAGTATTGTTGGTTGCAGGATAAATATTGGCCAGGACACCGGGGATAACTCCCCTGCTCTTCTTCAAAATAGTGCCATGGGATCTTTTACATCCACCTGAGGGCAGACAGGGCTCTCGGTTTAACGTCTCACTTGAAAGATGTTAAATGAGTTAACGCCTGGTGAGATGCTCCCTTTCGTTGATGCTAATGCAACCACAACTGTTAAGAGAAATATTTTATTTATTTACTTACTGGCAATCCGTAAACGTTGGTCGGTAATAAAATGCCGGAAACTTTGACTCATAGTTTGCTTTGACGGTGCTGTTCCCATTCGAGGCCATAAACTATGGAGAAAACAGAACAAGTTCATCAATCAATCGATGATCTCCATGAAATATATATGGGTTGTGAAGATGGCATGAATCACTGATTTCCCTGCACCATAATCGTGACCTTACAGTGGAGAAAGCTGGTGAGCAAGATCGATGTTTGGCTCAGTCTCAGTCTGTCCGCTCACTCACAATCTGTGTCCGGCTCAGTCACAGTCTGTGTCTGGCTCAGTCTCAGTCTGTCTGGCTCAGTCACAGTCTGTGTCTGGCTCAGTAACAGTCTGTGTCCGGCTCAGTCACAGTCTGTGTCTGGCTCATTTACAGTCTGTGTCTGGCTCAGTAACAGTCTGTGTCCGGCTCAGTCACAATCTGTGTCCGGCTCAGTCACAGTCTGTGTCTGGCTCAGTCTCAGTCTGTCTGGCTCAGTCACAGTCTGTGTCTGGCTCAGTAACAGTCTGTGTCCGGCTCAGTCACAATCTGTGTCCGGCTCAGTCACAGTCTGTGTCCGGCTCAGTCTCAGTCTGTGTCTGGCTCAGTCTCAGTCTGTCTGGCTCAGTCTCAGTCTGTGTCCGGCTCAGTCACAGTCTGTGTCTGGCTCATTTACAGTCTGTGTCTGGCTCAGTCTCAGTCTGTGTCTGGCTCAGTCTCAGTCTGTGTCTGGCTCAGTCTCAGTCTGTGTCCGGCTCACTCACAGTCTGTGTCTGGCTCAGTCTCAGTCTGTGTCTGGCTCAGTCTCAGTCTGTGTCCGGCTCACTCACAATCTGTGTCTGGCTCAGTCTCAGTCTGTGTCTGGCTCAGTCTCAGTCTGTGTCTGGCTCACTCACAATCTGTGTCCGGCTCAGTCACAGTCTGTGTCTGGCTCAGTCTCAGTCTGTGTCTGGCTCAGTCTCAGTCTGTGTCCGGCTCACTCACAATCTGTGTCCGGCTCAGTCACAGTCTGTGTCCGGCTCAGTCACAGTCTGTGTCTGGCTCAGTCTCAGTCTGTGTCCGGCTCACTCACAGTCTGTGTCTGGCTCAGTCTCAGTCTGTTTCCGGCTCAGTCACAGTCTGTGTCCGGCTCACTCACAGTCTGTGTCTGGCTCAGTCTCAGTCTGTGTCCGGCTCACTCACAGTCTGTGTCCGGCTCACTCACAGTCTGTGTCTGGCTCAGTCTCAGTCTGTGTCCGGCTCACTCACAGTCTGTGTCCGGCTCACTCACAGTCTGTGTCTGGCTCAGTCTCAGTCTGTGTCCGGCTCACTCACAGTCTGTGTCCGGCTCAGTCACAGTTTGTGTCCGGCTCACTCACAGTCTGTGTCCGGCCCACTCACAGTCTGTGTCCGGCACAGTCACATTCTGTGTCCGGCTCAGTCACAGTCTGTGTCCGGCTCACTCACAGTCTGTGTCTGGCTCAGTCTCAGTATGTGTCCGGCTCAATCTCAGTCTGTGTCTGGCTCAGTCTCAGTCTGTGTCTGGCTCAATCTCAGTCTGTGTCTGGCTCAGTCTCAGTCTGTGTCCGGCTCAATCTCAGTCTGTGTCTGGCTCAGTCTCAGTCTGTGTCTGGCTCAGTCTCAGTCTGTGTCCGGCTCACTCACAGTCTGTGTCCGGCTCAGTCACAGTCTGTGTCCGGCTCAGTCTCAGTCTGTGTCCGGCTCAATCTCAGTCTGTGTCTGGCTCAGTCACAGTCTGTGTCCGGCTCAGTCACAATCTGTGTCCGGCTCAGTCACAGTCTGTGTCCGGCTCAATCTCAGTCTGTGTCTGGCTCAGTCTCAGTCTGTGTCTGGCTCAGTCTCAGTCTGTGTTTGGCTCAGTCACAGTCTGTCCGGCTCACTCACAATCTGTGTCCGGCTCAGTCACAGTCTGTGTCCGGCTCAGTCACAGTCTGTGTCCGGCTCAGTCACAGTCTGTGTCCGTCTCAGTCACAGTCTGTGTCTGGCTCAGTCACAGTCTGTGTCCGGCTCAGTCTCAGTCTGTGTCTGGCTCAGTCACAGTCTGTGTCCGGCTCAGTCACAGTCTGTGTCAGGCTCAGTCACAGTCTGTCTCCGGCTCACTCACAGTCTGTGTCTGGCTCAGTCTCAGTCTGTGTCTGGCTCACTCACAGTCTGTGTCTGGCTCAGTCTCAGTCTGTGTCCGGCTCAGTCTCAATCTGTGTCCGGCTTAGTCTCAGTCTGTGTCCGGCTCAGTCACAGTCTGTGTCTGGCTCAGTCTCAGTCTGTCCGGCTCAGTCTCAGTCTGTCCGGCTCAGTCTCAGTCTGTGTCTGGCTCAGTCTCAGTCTGTGTCTGGCTCAGTCTCAGTCTGTCTGGCTCAGTCTCAGTCTGTGTCCGACTCAGTCTCAGTCTGTGTCTGGCTCAGTCTCAGTCTGTGTCCGGCTCAGTCTCAGTCTGTGTCTGGCTCAGTCACAGTCTGTGTCTGGCTCAGTCTCAGTCTGTGTCCGGCTCAGTCTCAGTCTGTGTCTGGCTCAGTCACAGTCTGTCTCCGGCTCACTCACAGTCTGTGTCTGGCTCAGTCTCAGTCTGTGTCTGGCTCACTCACAGTCTGTGACTGGCTCAGTCTCAGTCTGTGTCCGGTTCAGTCACAGTCTGTGTCCGGCTCAGTCACAGTCTGTGTCCGGCTCAGTCACAGTCTGTGTCCGTCTCAGTCACAGTCTGTGTCCGGCTCAGTCTCAGTCTGTGTCTGGCTCAGTCTCAGTCTGTGTCTGGCTCAGTCACAGTCTGTGTCTGGCTCACTCACAGTCTGTGTCTGGCTCAGTCTCAGTCTGTGTCCGGCTCACTCACAGTCTGTGTCCGGCTCAGTCACAATCTGTGTCCGGCTCAGTCTCAGTCTGTGTCTGGCTCAGTCTCAGTCTGTGTCTGGCTCAGTCTCAGTCTGTGTTTGGCTCAGTCACAGTCTGTCCGGCTCACTCACAATCTGTGTCCGGCTCAGTCACAGTCTGTGTTCTCAGTCTGTGTCCGGCTCAATCTCAGTCTGTGTCTGGCTCAGTCTCAGTCTGTCTGGCTCAGTCTCAGTCTGTCTGGCTCAGTCTCGGTCTGTCTGGCTCAGTCACAGTCTGTGTCTGGCTCAGTCTCAGTCTGTGTCTGGCTCAGTCTCAGTCTGTCTGGCTCAGTCACAGTCTGTGTCTGGCTCAGTAACAGTCTGTGTCCGGCTCATTCACAGTCTGTGTCTGGCTCAGTCTCAGTCTGTCTGGCTCAGTCACAGTCTGTGTCTGGCTCAGTCACAGTCTGTGTCCGGCTCAGTCACAGTCTGTGTCCGGCTCAGTCACAGTCTGTGTCTGGCTCACTCACAGTCTGTGTCTGGCTCAGTCTCAGTCTGTGTCCGGCTCAATCTCAGTATGTGTCTGGCTCAGTCTCAGTCTGTGTCCGGCTCAGTCTCAGTCTGTCTGGCTCAGTCTCAGTCTGTCTGGCTCAGTCACAGTCTGTGTCTGGCTCAGTCACAGTCTGTGTCCGGCTCAGTCACAGTCTGTGTCCGGCTCACTCACAGTCTGTGTCCGGCTCAGTCTCAGTCTGTGTCTGGCTCAGTCACAGTCTGTGTCCGGCTCAGTCACAGTCTGTGTCTGGCTCAGTCTCAGTCTGTGTCCGGCTCAGTCACAGTCGGTGTCCGGCTCAGTCACAGTCTGTGTCCCGCTCAGTCACAGTCTGTGTCCGGCTCAGTCACAGTCTGTGTCCGGCTCAGTCACAGTCTGTGTCCGTCTCAGTCACAGTCTGTGTCTGGCTCAGTCTCAATCTGTGTCTGGCTCAGTCTCAGTCTGTGTCCGGCTCAGTCTCAGTCTGTGTCCGGCTCAGTCACAGTCTGTGTCTGGCTCAGTCACAGTCTGTGTCCGGCTCAGTCTCAGTCTGTGTCTGGCTCAGTCACAGTCTGTGTCCGGCTCAGTCACAGTCTGTGTCAGGCTCAGTCACAGTCTGTCTCCGGCTCACTCACAGTCTGTGTCTGGCTCAGTCTCAGTCTGTGTCTGGCTCACTCACAGTCTGTGTCTGGCTCAGTCTCAGTCTGTGTCCGGCTCAGTCTCAATCTGTGTCCGGCATGGTCTCAGTCTGTGTCCGGCTCAGTCACAGTCTGTGTCTGGCTCAGTCTCAGTCTGTCCGGCTCAGTCTCAGTCTGTCCGGCTCAGTCTCAGTCTGTGTCTGGCTCAGTCTCAGTCTGTGTCTGGCTCAGTCTCAGTCTGTGTCTGGCTCAGTCTCAGTCTGTCTGGCTCAGTCTCAGTCTGTGTCCGACTCAGTCTCAGTCTGTGTCTGGCTCAGTCTCAGTCTGTGTCCGGCTCAGTCTCAGTCTGTGTCTGGCTCAGTCACAGTCTGTGTCTGGCTCAGTCTCAGTCTGTGTCCGGCTCAGTCTCAGTCTGTGTCTGGCTCAGTCACAGTCTGTCTCCGGCTCACTCACAGTCTGTGTCTGGCTCAGTCTCAGTCTGTGTCTGGCTCACTCACAGTCTGTGACTGGCTCAGTCTCAGTCTGTGTCCGGCTCAGTCACAGTCTGTGTCCGGCTCAGTCACAGTCTGTGTCCGGCTCAGTCACAGTCTGTGTCCGGCTCAGTCTCAGTCTGTGTCTGGCTCAGTCTCAGTCTGTGTCTGGCTCAGTCACAGTCTGTGTCTGGCTCACTCACAGTCTGTGTCTGGCTCAGTCTCAGTCTGTGTCCGGCTCACTCACAGTCTGTGTCCGGCTCAGTCACAATCTGTGTCTGGCTCAGTCTCAGTCTGTGTCTGGCTCAGTCTCAGTCTGTGTCCAGCTCACTCACAGTCTGTGTCTGGCTCAGTCTCAGTCTGTGTCCGGCTCAGTCTCAATCTGTGTCCGGCTTAGTCTCAGTCTGTGTCCGGCTCAGTCACAGTCTGTGTCTGGCTCAGTCTCAGTCTGTCCGGCTCAGTCTCAGTCTGTCCGGCTCAGTCTCAGTCTGTGTCTGGCTCAGTCTCAGTCTGTGTCTGGCTCAGTCTCAGTCTGTCTGGCTCAGTCTCAGTCTGTGTCCGACTCAGTCTCAGTCTGTGTCTGGCTCAGTCTCAGTCTGTGTCCGGCTCAGTCTCAGTCTGTGTCTGGCTCAGTCACAGTCTGTGTCTGGCTCAGTCTCAGTCTGTGTCCGGCTCAGTCTCAGTCTGTGTCTGGCTCAGTCACAGTCTGTCTCCGGCTCACTCACAGTCTGTGTCTGGCTCAGTCTCAGTCTGTGTCTGGCTCACTCACAGTCTGTGACTGGCTCAGTCTCAGTCTGTGTCCGGTTCAGTCACAGTCTGTGTCCGGCTCAGTCACAGTCTGTGTCCGGCTCAGTCACAGTCTGTGTCCGTCTCAGTCACAGTCTGTGTCCGGCTCAGTCTCAGTCTGTGTCTGGCTCAGTCTCAGTCTGTGTCTGGCTCAGTCACAGTCTGTGTCTGGCTCACTCACAGTCTGTGTCTGGCTCAGTCTCAGTCTGTGTCCGGCTCACTCACAGTCTGTGTCCGGCTCAGTCACAATCTGTGTCCGGCTCAGTCTCAGTCTGTGTCTGGCTCAGTCTCAGTCTGTGTCTGGCTCAGTCTCAGTCTGTGTTTGGCTCAGTCACAGTCTGTCCGGCTCACTCACAATCTGTGTCCGGCTCAGTCACAGTCTGTGTTCTCAGTCTGTGTCCGGCTCAATCTCAGTCTGTGTCTGGCTCAGTCTCAGTCTGTCTGGCTCAGTAACAGTCTGTGTCCGGCTCATTCACAGTCTGTGTCTGGCTCAGTCTCAGTCTGTCTGGCTCAGTCTCAGTCTGTCTGGCTCAGTCACAGTCTGTGTCTGGCTCAGTCACAGTCTGTGTCCGGCTCAGTCACAGTCTGTGTCCGGCTCAGTCACAGTCTGTGTCTGGCTCACTCACAGTCTGTGTCTGGCTCAGTCTCAGTCTGTGTCCGGCTCACTCACAGTCTGTGTCCGGCTCAGTCACAATCTGTGTCTGGCTCAGTCTCAGTCTGTGTCTGGCTCAGTCTCAGTCTGTGTCCAGCTCACTCACAGTCTGTGTCTGGCTCAGTCTCAGTCTGTGTCCGGCTCAGTCTCAATCTGTGTCCGGCTTAGTCTCAGTCTGTGTCCGGCTCAGTCACAGTCTGTGTCTGGCTCAGTCTCAGTCTGTCCGGCTCAGTCTCAGTCTGTCCGGCTCAGTCTCAGTCTGTGTCTGGCTCAGTCTCAGTCTGTGTCTGGCTCAGTCTCAGTCTGTCTGGCTCAGTCTCAGTCTGTGTCCGACTCAGTCTCAGTCTGTGTCTGGCTCAGTCTCAGTCTGTGTCCGGCTCAGTCTCAGTCTGTGTCTGGCTCAGTCACAGTCTGTGTCTGGCTCAGTCTCAGTCTGTGTCCGGCTCAGTCTCAGTCTGTGTCTGGCTCAGTCACAGTCTGTCTCCGGCTCACTCACAGTCTGTGTCTGGCTCAGTCTCAGTCTGTGTCTGGCTCACTCACAGTCTGTGACTGGCTCAGTCTCAGTCTGTGTCCGGTTCAGTCACAGTCTGTGTCCGGCTCAGTCACAGTCTGTGTCCGGCTCAGTCACAGTCTGTGTCCGTCTCAGTCACAGTCTGTGTCCGGCTCAGTCTCAGTCTGTGTCTGGCTCAGTCTCAGTCTGTGTCTGGCTCAGTCACAGTCTGTGTCTGGCTCACTCACAGTCTGTGTCTGGCTCAGTCTCAGTCTGTGTCCGGCTCACTCACAGTCTGTGTCCGGCTCAGTCACAATCTGTGTCCGGCTCAGTCTCAGTCTGTGTCTGGCTCAGTCTCAGTCTGTGTCTGGCTCAGTCTCAGTCTGTGTTTGGCTCAGTCACAGTCTGTCCGGCTCACTCACAATCTGTGTCCGGCTCAGTCACAGTCTGTGTTCTCAGTCTGTGTCCGGCTCAATCTCAGTCTGTGTCTGGCTCAGTCTCAGTCTGTCTGGCTCAGTCTCAGTCTGTCTGGCTCAGTCTCGGTCTGTCTGGCTCAGTCACAGTCTGTGTCTGGCTCAGTCTCAGTCTGTGTCTGGCTCAGTCTCAGTCTGTCTGGCTCAGTCACAGTCTGTGTCTGGCTCAGTAACAGTCTGTGTCCGGCTCATTCACAGTCTGTGTCTGGCTCAGTCTCAGTCTGTCTGGCTCAGTCACAGTCTGTGTCTGGCTCAGTCACAGTCTGTGTCCGGCTCAGTCACAGTCTGTGTCCGGCTCAGTCACAGTCTGTGTCTGGCTCACTCACAGTCTGTGTCTGGCTCAGTCTCAGTCTGTGTCCGGCTCAATCTCAGTATGTGTCTGGCTCAGTCTCAGTCTGTGTCCGGCTCAGTCTCAGTCTGTCTGGCTCAGTCTCAGTCTGTCTGGCTCAGTCACAGTCTGTGTCTGGCTCAGTCACAGTCTGTGTCCGGCTCAGTCACAGTCTGTGTCCGGCTCACTCACAGTCTGTGTCCGGCTCAGTCTCAGTCTGTGTCTGGCTCAGTCACAGTCTGTGTCCGGCTCAGTCACAGTCTGTGTCTGGCTCAGTCTCAGTCTGTGTCCGGCTCAGTCACAGTCGGTGTCCGGCTCAGTCACAGTCTGTGTCCCGCTCAGTCACAGTCTGTGTCCGGCTCAGTCACAGTCTGTGTCCGGCTCAGTCACAGTCTGTGTCCGTCTCAGTCACAGTCTGTGTCTGGCTCAGTCTCAATCTGTGTCTGGCTCAGTCTCAGTCTGTGTCCGGCTCAGTCTCAGTCTGTGTCCGGCTCAGTCACAGTCTGTGTCTGGCTCAGTCACAGTCTGTGTCCGGCTCAGTCTCAGTCTGTGTCTGGCTCAGTCACAGTCTGTGTCCGGCTCAGTCACAGTCTGTGTCAGGCTCAGTCACAGTCTGTCTCCGGCTCACTCACAGTCTGTGTCTGGCTCAGTCTCAGTCTGTGTCTGGCTCACTCACAGTCTGTGTCTGGCTCAGTCTCAGTCTGTGTCCGGCTCAGTCTCAATCTGTGTCCGGCATGGTCTCAGTCTGTGTCCGGCTCAGTCACAGTCTGTGTCTGGCTCAGTCTCAGTCTGTCCGGCTCAGTCTCAGTCTGTCCGGCTCAGTCTCAGTCTGTGTCTGGCTCAGTCTCAGTCTGTGTCTGGCTCAGTCTCAGTCTGTCTGGCTCAGTCTCAGTCTGTGTCCGACTCAGTCTCAGTCTGTGTCTGGCTCAGTCTCAGTCTGTGTCCGGCTCAGTCTCAGTCTGTGTCTGGCTCAGTCACAGTCTGTGTCTGGCTCAGTCTCAGTCTGTGTCCGGCTCAGTCTCAGTCTGTGTCTGGCTCAGTCACAGTCTGTCTCCGGCTCACTCACAGTCTGTGTCTGGCTCAGTCTCAGTCTGTGTCTGGCTCACTCACAGTCTGTGACTGGCTCAGTCTCAGTCTGTGTCCGGCTCAGTCACAGTCTGTGTCCGGCTCAGTCACAGTCTGTGTCCGGCTCAGTCACAGTCTGTGTCCGGCTCAGTCTCAGTCTGTGTCTGGCTCAGTCTCAGTCTGTGTCTGGCTCAGTCACAGTCTGTGTCTGGCTCACTCACAGTCTGTGTCTGGCTCAGTCTCAGTCTGTGTCCGGCTCACTCACAGTCTGTGTCCGGCTCAGTCACAATCTGTGTCTGGCTCAGTCTCAGTCTGTGTCTGGCTCAGTCTCAGTCTGTGTCCAGCTCACTCACAGTCTGTGTCTGGCTCACTCACAGTCTGTGTCCGGCTCAGTCTCAGTCTGTGTCTGGCTCAGTCTCAGTCTGTGTCTGGCTCAGTCTCAGTCTGTCCGGCTCAGTGTCAGTCTGTGTCTGGCTCAGTCTCAGTCTGTGTCTGGCTCAGTCTCATTCTGTGTCCGGCTCAGTCTCAGTCTGTGTCTGGCTCAGTCTCAGTCTGTGTCCGGCTCAGTCTCAGTATGTCCGGCTCAGTCTCAGTCTGTGTCTGGCTCAGTCTCAGTCTGTGTCTGGCTCAGTCTCAGTCTGTGTCTGGCTCAGTCTCAGTCTGTGTCTGGCTCAGTCTCAGTCTGTCCGGCTCAGTCTCAGTCTGTGTCTGGCTCAGTCCCAGTCTGTCCGGCTCAGTCTCAGTCTGTGTCTGGCTCAGTGTCAGTCTGTGTCCGGCTTAGTCTCAGTCTGTGTCCGGCTCAGTCACAGTCTGTGTCTGGCTCAGTCTCAGTCTGTCTGGATCAGTCTCAGTCTGTCCGGCTCAGTCTCAGTCTGTGTCTGGCTCAGTCTCAGTCTCTGTCTGGCTCAGTCTCAGTCTGTCTGGCTCAGTCTCAGTCTGTGTCCGGCTCAGTCTCAGTCTGTGTCTGGCTCAGTCTCAGTCTGTGTCCGGCTCAGTCTCAGTCTGTGTCTGGCTCAGTCACAGTCTGTGTCTGGCTCAGTCACAGTCTGTGTCTGGCTCAGTCTCAGTCTGTCCGGCTCAGTCTCAGTCTGTGTCTGGC
Organism: Pristiophorus japonicus; assembly: GCF_044704955.1. Taxonomy (NCBI): domain Eukaryota; kingdom Metazoa; phylum Chordata; class Chondrichthyes; family Pristiophoridae; genus Pristiophorus; species Pristiophorus japonicus. The sequence continues at coordinate 103,866,219 of NC_091991.1, read as the reverse complement.
TCAGTCCCAGTCTGTCCGGCTCAGTCTCAGTCTGTGTCTGGCTCAGTGTCAGTCTGTGTCCGGCTTAGTCTCAGTCTGTGTCCGGCTCAGTCACAGTCTGTGTCTGGCTCAGTCTCAGTCTGTCTGGATCAGTCTCAGTCTGTCCGGCTCAGTCTCAGTCTGTGTCTGGCTCAGTCTCAGTCTCTGTCTGGCTCAGTCTCAGTCTGTCTGGCTCAGTCTCAGTCTGTGTCCGGCTCAGTCTCAGTCTGTGTCTGGCTCAGTCTCAGTCTGTGTCCGGCTCAGTCTCAGTCTGTGTCTGGCTCAGTCACAGTCTGTGTCTGGCTCAGTCTCAGTCTGTGTCTGGCTCAGTCTCAGTCTGTGTCTGGCTCAGTCTCAGTCTGTCCGGCTCAGTCTCAGTCTGTGTCTGGCTCAGTCCCAGTCTGTCCGGCTCAGTCTCAGTCTGTGTCTGGCTCAGTCTCAGTCTGTGTCCGGCTTAGTCTCAGTCTGCGTCCGGCTCAGTCACAGTCTGTGTCTGGCTCAGTCTCAGTCTGTCCGGCTCAGTCTCAGTCTGTCTGGCTCAGTCTCAGTCTGTGTTTGGCTCAGTCTCAGTCTGTGTCTGCCTCAGTCTCAGTCTGTCTGGCTCAGTCTCAGTCTGTGTCCGGCTCAGTCTCAGTCTGTGTCTGGCTCAGTCTCAGTCTGTGTCCGGCTCAGTCTCAGTCTGTCCGGCTCAGTGTCAGTCTGTGTCCGGCTCAGTCTCAGTCTGTGTCTGGCTCAGTCTCAGTCTGTCCGGCTCAGTCTCAGTCTGTTCGGCTCAGTCTCAGTCTGTGTCTGGCTCAGTCTCAGTCTGTCCGGCTCAGTCTCAGTCTGTGTCTGGCTCAGTCTCAGTCTGTGTCCGGCTCAGTCACAGTCTGTGTCTGGCTCAGTCTCAGTCTATGTCTGGCTCAGTTACAGTCTGTGTCTGGCTCAGTCTCAGTCTGTCCGGCTCAGTCTCAGTCAGTGTCCGGCTCAGTCACAGAGCACTGTGTCCGGCTCAGTCACAGTCTGGGGCCGGCTCAGTCACAGTCTATGTCCGGCTCAGTCACAGAGCACTGTGTCCGGCTCAGTCACAGTCTGTGGCCAGCTCAGTCTCAGTCTGTGTCCGGCTCAGTCACAGTCTGTGGCCGGCTCAGTCACAGAGCACTGTGTCCGGCTCAGTCTGAGTCTGTGTCCGGCTCAGTCACAGAGCACTGTGTCCGGCTCAGTCACAGTCTGTGTCCGGCTCAGTCACAGTCTGTGTACGGCTCAGTCACAGTCTGTGTCCGGCTCACTCACAGTCTGTGTCCGGCTCAGTCTCAGTCTGTGTCTGGCTCAGTCTCAGTCTGTGTCTGGCTCAGTCACAGTCTGTGTCCGGCTCAGTCTCAGTCTGTGTCCGGCTCAGTCACAGTCTGTGTCCGGCTCAGTCTCAGTCTGTGTCCGGCTCAGTCACAGTCTGTGTCTGGCTCAGTCACAGTCTGTGTCCGGCTCAGTCTCAGTCTGTGTCTGGCTCAGTCACAGTCTGTGTCTGGCTCAGTCACAGTCTGTCTCCGGCTCACTCACAGTCTGTGTCTGGCTCAGTCTCAGTCTGTGTCTGGCTCACTCACAGTCTTTGTCTGGCTCAGTCTCAGTCTATGTCCGGCTCACTCACAGTCTGTGTCCGGCTCAGTCACGGTCTGTGTCTGGCTCAGTCACAGTCTGTGTCCGGCTCAGTCTCAGTCTGTGTCCAGCTCACTCACAGTCTGTGTCTGGCTCACTCACAGTCTGTGTCCGGCTCAGTCTCAGTCTGTGTCTGGCTCAGTCTCAGTCTGTGTCTGGCTCAGTCTCAGTCTGTCCGGCTCAGTCTCAGTCTGTGTCTGGCTCAGTCTCAGTCTGTGTTTGGCTCAGTCTCAGTCTGTGTCCGGCTCAGTCTCAGTCTGTGTCTGGCTCAGTCTCAGTCTGTGTCCGGCTCAGTCTCAGTCTGTCCGGCTCAGTCTCAGTCTGTGTCTGGCTCAGTCTCAGTCTGTGTCCGGCTCAGTCTCAGTCTGTGTCCGGCTCACTCACAGTCTGTGTCTGGCTCAGTCTCAGTCTGTCCGGCTCAGTCTCAGTCTGTCCGGCTCAGTCTCAGTCTGTCCGGCTCAGTCTCAGTCTGTGTCTGGCTCAGTCTCAGTCTGTGTCTGGCTCAATCTCAGTCTGTGTTTGGCTCAGTCTCAGTCTGTGTCCGGCTCAGTCTCAGTCTGTGTCTGGCTCAGTCTCAGTCTGTGTCTGGCTCAGTCTCAGTCTGTCCGGCTCAGTCTCAGTCTGTGTCTGGCTCAGTCTCAGTCTGTGTCTGGCTCAGTCTCAGTCTGTGTCTGGCTCAGTCTCAGTCTGTCTGGCTCAGTCTCAGTCTGTGTCCGGCTCAGTCCCAGTCTGTGTCTGGCTCAGTCTCAGTCTGTGTCTGGCTCAGTCTCAGTCTGTGTCCGGCTTAGTCTCAGTCTGTGTCCGGCTCAGTCACAGTCTGTGTCTGGCTCAGTCTCAGTCTGTCCGGCTCAGTCTCAGTTTGTCCGGCTCAGTCTCAGTCTGTGTCTGGCTCAGTCTCAGTCTGTGTCTGGCTCAGTCTCAGTCTGTCTGGCTCAGTCTCAGTCTGTGTCCGGCTCAGTCTCAGTCTGTGTCTGGCTCAGTCTCAGTCTGTATCCGGATCAGTCACAGTCTGTGTCTGGCTCAGTCACAGTCTGTGTCTGGCTCAGTCACAGTCTGTGTCTGGCTCAGTCTCAGTCTGTGTCCGGCTCAGTCTCAGTCTGTGTCTGGCTCAGTCACAGTCTGTGTCTGGGTCAGTCACAGTCTGTGTCCGGCTCAGTCACAGTCTGTGTCAGGCTCAGTCACAGTCTGTCTCCGGCTCACTCACAGTCTGTGTCTGGCTCAGTCTCAGTCTGTGTCCGGCTCACTCACAGTCTGTGTCTGGCTCAGTCTCAGTCTGTGTCCGGCTTAGTCTCAGTCTGTGTCCGGCTCAGTCACAGTCTGTGTCTGGCTCAGTCTCAGTCTGTCCGGCTCAGTCTCAGTTTGTCCGGCTCAGTCTCAGTCTGTGTCTGGCTCAGTCTCAGTCTGTGTCTGGCTCAGTCTCAGTCTGTCTGGCTCAGTCTCAGTCTGTGTCCGGCTCAGTCTCAGTCTGTGTCTGGCTCAGTCTCAGTCTGTATCCGGATCAGTCACAGTCTGTGTCTGGCTCAGTCACAGTCTGTGTCTGGCTCAGTCACAGTCTGTGTCTGGCTCAGTCTCAGTCTGTGTCCGGCTCAGTCTCAGTCTGTGTCTGGCTCAGTCACAGTCTGTGTCTGGGTCAGTCACAGTCTGTGTCCGGCTCAGTCACAGTCTGTGTCAGGCTCAGTCACAGTCTGTCTCCGGCTCACTCACAGTCTGTGTCTGGCTCAGTCTCAGTCTGTGTCCGGCTCACTCACAGTCTGTGTCTGGCTCACTCACAGTCTGTGTCCGGCTCAGTCTCAGTCTGTGTCTGGCTCAGTCTCAGTCTGTGTCTGGCTCAGTCTCAGTCTGTCCGGCTCAGTCTCAGTCTGTGTCTGGCTCAGTCTCAGTCTGTGTCTGGCTCAGTCTCAGTCTGTGTCCGGCTCAGTCTCAGTCTGTGTCCGGCTCAGTCTCAGTCTGTGTCCGGCTCAGTCTCAGTCTGTGTCTGGCTCAGTCTCAGTCTGTGTCCGGCTCAGTCTCAGTCTGTGTCTGGCTCAGTCTCAGTCTGTGTCTGGCTCAGTCTCAGTCTGTCCGGCTCAGTCTCAGTCTGTGTCTGGCTCAGTCCCAGTCTGTCCGGCTCAGTCTCAGTCTGTGTCTGGCTCAGTCTCAGTCTGTGTCCGGCTTAGTCTCAGTCTGTGTCCGGCTCAGTCACAGTCTGTGTCTGGCTCAGTCTCAGTCTGTCCGGCTCAGTCTCAGTCTGTCCGGCTCAGTCTCAGTCTGTGTCTGGCTCAGTCTCAGTCTGTGTCTGGCTCAGTCTCAGTCTGTCTGGCTCAGTCTCAGTCTGTGTCCGGCTCAGTCTCAGTCTGTGTCCGGCTCAGTCTCAGTCTGTCCGGCTCAGTCTCAGTCTGTGTCCGGCTCATTCTCAGTCTGTGTCTGGCTCAGTCTCAGTCTGTCCGGCTCAGTCTCAGTCTGTTCGGCTCAGTCTCAGTCTGTGTCTGGCTCAGTCTCAGTCTGTCCGGCTCATTCTCAGTCTGTGTCTGGCTCAGTCTCAGTCTGTGTCCGGCTCACTCACAGTCTGTGTCTGGCTCAGTCTCAGTCTGTGTCCGGCTTAGTCTCAGTCTGTGTCCGGCTCAGTCACAGTCTGTGTCTGGCTCAGTCTCAGTCTGTCCGGCTCAGTCTCAGTTTGTCCGGCTCAGTCTCAGTCTGTGTCTGGCTCAGTCTCAGTCTGTGTCTGGCTCAGTCTCAGTCTGTCTGGCTCAGTCTCAGTCTGTGTCCGGCTCAGTCTCAGTCTGTGTCTGGCTCAGTCTCAGTCTGTATCCGGATCAGTCACAGTCTGTGTCTGGCTCAGTCACAGTCTGTGTCTGGCTCAGTCACAGTCTGTGTCTGGCTCAGTCTCAGTCTGTGTCCGGCTCAGTCTCAGTCTGTGTCTGGCTCAGTCACAGTCTGTGTCTGGGTCAGTCACAGTCTGTGTCCGGCTCAGTCACAGTCTGTGTCAGGCTCAGTCACAGTCTGTCTCCGGCTCACTCACAATCTGTGTCTGGCTCAGTCTCAGTCTGTGTCCGGCTCACTCACAGTCTGTGTCCGGCTCAGTCACAGTCTGTGTCTGGCTCAGTCTCAGTCTGTGTCTGGCTCAGTCTCAGTCTGTGTCCGGCTCACTCACAGTCTGTGTCTGGCTCACTCACAGTCTGTGTCCGGCTCAGTCTCAGTCTGTGTCTGGCTCAGTCTCAGTCTGTGTCTGGCTCAGTCTCAGTCTGTCCGGCTCAGTCTCAGTCTGTGTCTGGCTCAGTCTCAGTCTGTGTCTGGCTCAGTCTCAGTCTGTGTCCGGCTCAGTCTCAGTCTGTGTCCGGCTCAGTCTCAGTCTGTGTCCGGCTCAGTCTCAGTCTGTGTCTGGCTCAGTCTCAGTCTGTGTCTGGCTCAGTCTCAGTCTGTGTCCGGCTCAGTCTCAGTCTGTGTCTGGCTCAGTCTCAGTCTGTGTCTGGCTCAGTCTCAGTCTGTCCGGCTCAGTCTCAGTCTGTGTCTGGCTCAGTCCCAGTCTGTCCGGCTCAGTCTCAGTCTGTGTCTGGCTCAGTCTCAGTCTGTGTCCGGCTTAGTCTCAGTCTGTGTCCGGCTCAGTCACAGTCTGTGTCTGGCTCAGTCTCAGTCTGTCCGGCTCAGTCTCAGTCTGTCCGGCTCAGTCTCAGTCTGTGTCTGGCTCAGTCTCAGTCTGTGTCTGGCTCAGTCTCAGTCTGTCTGGCTCAGTCTCAGTCTGTGTCCGGCTCAGTCTCAGTCTGTGTCCGGCTCAGTCTCAGTCTGTCCGGCTCAGTCTCAGTCTGTGTCCGGCTCATTCTCAGTCTGTGTCTGGCTCAGTCTCAGTCTGTCCGGCTCAGTCTCAGTCTGTTCGGCTCAGTCTCAGTCTGTGTCTGGCTCAGTCTCAGTCTGTCCGGCTCATTCTCAGTCTGTGTCTGGCTCAGTCTCAGTCTGTGTCCGGCTCAGTCACAGTCTGTGTCTGGCTCAGTCACAGTCTGTGTCTGGCTCAGTCTCAGTCTATGTCTGGCTCAGTTACAGTCTGTGTCTGGCTCAGTCTCAGTCTGTCCGGCTCAGTCTCAGTCAGTGTCCGGCTCAGTCACAGAGCACTGTGTCCGGCTCAGTCACAGTCTGTGGCCGGCTCAGTCACAGTCTGTGTCCGGCTCAGTCACAGAGCACTGTGTCCGGCTCAGTCACAGTCTGTGGCCGGCTCAGTCACAGTCTGTGGCCGGCTCAGTCACAGTCTGTGTCCGGCTCAGTCACAGTCTGTGTCCGGCTCAGTCTCAGTCTGTGTCTGGCTCAGTCTCAGTCTGTGTCCGGCTCAGTCTCAGTCTGTCCGGCTCAGTCTCAGTCTGTGTCTGGCTCAGTCTCAGTCTGTGTCCGGCTCAGTCTCAGTCTGTGTCCGGCTCACTCACAGTCTGTGTCTGGCTCAGTCTCAGTCTGTCCGGCTCAGTCTCAGTCTGTCCGGCTCAGTCTCAGTCTGTCCGGCTCAGTCTCAGTCTGTGTCTGGCTCAGTCTCAGTCTGTGTCTGGCTCAATCTCAGTCTGTGTTTGGCTCAGTCTCAGTCTGTGTCCGGCTCAGTCTCAGTCTGTGTCTGGCTCAGTCTCAGTCTGTGTCTGGCTCAGTCTCAGTCTGTGTCTGGCTCAGTCTCAGTCTGTGTCTGGCTCAGTCTCAGTCTGTGTCTGGCTCAGTCTCAGTCTGTCTGGCTCAGTCTCAGTCTGTGTCCGGCTCAGTCCCAGTCTGTGTCTGGCTCAGTCTCAGTCTGTGTCTGGCTCAGTCTCAGTCTGTGTCCGGCTTAGTCTCAGTCTGTGTCCGGCTCAGTCACAGTCTGTGTCTGGCTCAGTCTCAGTCTGTCCGGCTCAGTCTCAGTTTGTCCGGCTCAGTCTCAGTCTGTGTCTGGCTCAGTCTCAGTCTGTGTCTGGCTCAGTCTCAGTCTGTCTGGCTCAGTCTCAGTCTGTGTCCGGCTCAGTCTCAGTCTGTGTCTGGCTCAGTCTCAGTCTGTATCCGGATCAGTCACAGTCTGTGTCTGGCTCAGTCACAGTCTGTGTCTGGCTCAGTCACAGTCTGTGTCTGGCTCAGTCTCAGTCTGTGTCCGGCTCAGTCTCAGTCTGTGTCTGGCTCAGTCACAGTCTGTGTCTGGATCAGTCACAGTCTGTGTCCGGCTCAGTCACAGTCTGTGTCAGGCTCAGTCACAGTCTGTCTCCGGCTCACTCACAGTCTGTGTCTGGCTCAGTCTCAGTCTGTGTCCGGCTCACTCACAGTCTGTGTCCGGCTCAGTCACAGTCTGTGTCTGGCTCAGTCTCAGTCTGTCTGGCTCAGTCTCAGTCTGTGTCCGGCTCACTCACAGTCTGTGTCTGGCTCACTCACAGTCTGTGTCCGGCTCAGTCTCAGTCTGTGTCCGGCTCAGTCTCAGTCTGTGTCTGGCTCAGTCTCAGTCTGTGTCTGGCTCAGTCTCAGTCTGTGTCTGGCTCAGTCTCAGTCTGTGTCTGGCTCAGTCTCAGTCTGTCCGGCTCAGTCTCAGTCTGTGTCTGGCTCAGTCTCAGTCTGTGTCTGGCTCAGTCTCAGTCTGTGTCCGGCTCAGTCTCAGTCTGTGTCCGGCTCAGTCTCAGTCTGTGTCCGGCTCAGTCTCAGTCTGTGTCTGGCTCAGTCTCAGTCTGTGTCCGGCTCAGTCTCAGTCTGTGTCTGGCTCAGTCTCAGTCTGTGTCTGGCTCAGTCTCAGTCTGTCCGGCTCAGTCTCAGTCTGTGTCTGGCTCAGTCCCAGTCTGTCCGGCTCAGTCTCAGTCTGTGTCTGGCTCAGTCTCAGTCTGTGTCCGGCTTAGTCTCAGTCTGTGTCCGGCTCAGTCACAGTCTGTGTCTGGCTCAGTCTCAGTCTGTCCGGCTCAGTCTCAGTCTGTCCGGCTCAGTCTCAGTCTGTGTCTGGCTCAGTCTCAGTCTGTCTGGCTCAGTCTCAGTCTGTGTCCGGCTCAGTCTCAGTCTGTGTCTGGCTCAGTCTCAGTCTGTGTCCGGCTCAGTCTCAGTCTGTCCGGCTCAGTCTCAGTCTGTGTCCGGCTCATTCTCAGTCTGTGTCTGGCTCAGTCTCAGTCTGTCCAGCTCAGTCTCAGTCTGTTCGGCTCAGTCTCAGTCTGTGTCTGGCTCAGTCTCAGTCTGTCCGGCTCATTCTCAGTCTGTGTCTGGCTCAGTCTCAGTCTGTGTCCGGCTCAGTCACAGTCTGTGTCTGGCTCAGTCACAGTCTGTGTCTGGCTCAGTCTCAGTCTATGTCTGGCTCAGTTACAGTCTGTGTCTGGCTCAGTCTCAGTCTGTCCGGCTCAGTCTCAGTCAGTGTCCGGCTCAGTCACAGAGCACTGTGTCCGGCTCAGTCACAGTCTGTGGCCGGCTCAGTCACAGTCTGTGTCCGGCTCAGTCACAGAGCACTGTGTCCGGCTCAGTCACAGTCTGTGGCCGGCTCAGTCACAGTCTGTGTCCGGCTCAGTCACAGAGCACTGTGTCCGGCTCAGTCACAGTCTGTGGCCGGCTCAGTCACAGTCTGTGTCCGGCTCAGTCACAGTCTGTGTCCGGCTCAGTCACAGTCTGTGGCCGGCTCAGTCACAGTCTGTGTCCGGCTCAGTCACAGTCTGTGGCCGGCTCAGTCACAGTCTGTGTCCGGCTCAGTCACAGAGCACTGTGTCCGGCTCAGTCACAGTCTGTGTCCGGCTCAGTCTCAGTCTGTGTCCGGCTCAGTCACAGAGCGCTGTGTCTGGCTCACTCACAGTCTGTGTCCGGCTCAGTCACAGAGCGCTGTGTCTGGCTCACTCACAGTCTGTGTCCGGCTCAGTCTCAGTCTGTGTCCGGCTCAGTCACGGCCAACACTGATTGCATGCATTCCTGGAGGGGTGCTCAGGATGCCCTACCCCCACACTCCCGTCATTGGTCGCCCCACACATCCATCTGCAAAATGACATAGACAGACTCAGTGAGTGGGCAAAAATTTGGCAGATGGAGTTAAATCAAAGACCAAGTTATTATTTAAAAGGAGAAAGATTGCAAAGTGCTGCAGTACAGCGGGACCTGGAGGTACTTGTGCATGAAACACAAAAGGTTAGTATGCAGGTACAGCAAGTGATCAGGAAGGCCAAAGGTGTCTTGGCCTTTATTGGAAAGGGGATGGAGTATAAAAGCAGAGAAGTCTTGCTACAGCTTTATAAACGTATTGGTGAGGCCACACCTGGAATACTGCGTGCAGTTTTGGTTTCCATATTTAAGAAAGGATATACTTGCTTTGGAGGCAGTTCAGAGAAGGTTCACTCGGTTGATTGCGGGGATGAGGGGGTTGACTTATGAGGGAAGGTTGAGTAGGTTGGGCCTCTACTCATTGGAATTCAGAAGAATGAGAGGTGATCTTATCGAAACGTATAAGATTATGAGGGGGCTTGACAAGGTGGATGCAGAGAGGATGTTTCCACTGATGGGGGAGACTGGAACTGAATTCCCACGCACAGACTTACCTTAACTTCATCATCCTCCCAGGCATCTAACCGAACAGACTTCACTTTGCTAACTTGAGGGATATTTCGATGAATTCCTGAACAATTTAAACAGATAAAAACTCCAAGAGTAAAAGACGCCCAGTCGCAATCTGAAAAATAACAAAGAACAAAGTTTCCATTAGGTTAGGACTGATTTATCAATGGGAGCCATGGTGCATTAATATCCTTTCTCCTTTTCTTCAATTAATGTTCTTTCCTTTTGTGCAGGCACTGAGATACCAGCAGCAGATCCTCTCGCACTGACTGAGGAAACACAGGAACAGAGGAGGCCATTCAGCCCCGCCCCGAGCCTGTTCCACCATTCAATGATATGATTGTCAATCAGTATCTCAGCTCCATTTACCCACCTTGGTTCCATATCCCTTACTACCCTTAACCCAACAAAGGTCGATCAATCTCAATTTTGAAAATGTCAATTGACCTCAGCAGCTTTTTGAGGGAAGAGCGTTCCAGATTTCCGTCACCCTTTGTGTGAAAATACCACTCTGTGAGGGAGGCTGGTTTGCGTGTCGGAGGGTTATGTCAGTGTGGACACACCCCGACTAGCCTTGATCCTGTGCTTGTCCGACCTGCCCACACACGCATGTCCATCCTTAACCAGGGGTACTGAGGGCAGCGGTGCCTCACTGACATCAACTAACTCTGTGTCAGCACGGCTGAGTGTGTAGCACTGTGGTCTCAGGGCTTCCTGGCCCCTGCCAGTGACTGGGCACACAACCTGGGCATGGAACCCAGTGAGTGCTGCACTGCCACAGGTACCACTTCCCCTTTAGTTCAGGGACTTGATGGAGCTGTGCTCTGTGGTAAGGCAGAAAGAAAGTGCTCAGAACAGACCAGGAAATGAGCCTGCAGAGCAAGGGTTCCCCACTTCAAACAGCAATCTGCATTTCATCTTCACAGATGCCTATCGACCTGATGTATATCCCCCACATTTTCTGTTTGTATTTCCTATTCTCGTATTGGTAAGTTTTTCCCTTTGAACTGTTTATCACAGTGGCAGACCACACGGAATGTTTATCCATTGAAGGATTCAGGGATTTAAGGGTAACATACTTTCTCTCCACCCCCCACAACCCCATTCCCTTGCTCGGTGTCAGGCATGGCTCAGTGGGCAGCACCCCCGCCTTGGAATCAGAAGGCTGTGGGTTCCAGCCCCACTCCAGAGCGCAGTGCTGAGGGAGTGCTGCACTGTTAGAGGGGCTGTCTTTCCGATGAGACGCTAATCCAAGTCTGCCCTCTCAGGCGGATATTAAAGGTGCCACGGCACTAATTCGAAGAAGAGCATTGCTGTTTGTGGGGCCTCGCTGCACCCAGACTGCTTTCCTGCGTTGCGCCACTGACTGCATTTCATTGGCTGTAAAGCACTTTGGAAGGTAATGAGATCAGGAAAGGCACCAGATAAATGCGAGACTTTCTTTCTGAACTGAAACAGCTCATCCAGAATTGCCGGCGAAAACATCACGAAAAACAATTAAAAAATCCACCCAGCTAAAAACATGGGCCTGCCCCCAATCTGGGCGAAAGAGTACAATTTAGGGTCGATTGGACGGTGTTTAAAGAAAATGGGCAAAAAAAAAACTATAAAAATTTACCCCCAGGCTGTGGGTTCGGCCTATCGCCAAAAAAAGAATAAAAATAATTTTTCAAAAGCTTGACTAAAAAAATCCAACAAACATTCCCAACACACTTTTAAATTAAATTACCCAAAAAGATTTTGAAAATAATTGGTAAAAAACCAATCACTTTCCTTTTCCTTGCAGACCTACTCACCTCCCGCCCAGCTCTCACACACTCACACACTCTCTCAGTGTGAGAGTGAGAGTGAGTGTTAGAGTGTGTGAGAGAGTGAGAGTGTGTGAGAATGAGAGTGTGTGAGTGAGAGTGAGTGAGAGTGAGAGTGTGTGAGTGAGAGTAAGAGTGTGAATGAGAGTGTGAGTGTGAGTGAGTGAGAGTGTGTGAGTGAGAGTGTGAGTGAGTGTGAGTGTGTGAGTGAGAGTGTGAGTGAGTGTGAGTGTGTGAGTGAGAGTGTGAATGAGTGTGAGTGAGAGTGTGTGAGTGAGAGTGTGAGTGATTGTGAGTGAGAGTGTGAGTGAGTGAGTGAGAGTGTGAGTGAGAGTGTAAGTGAGAGTGTGAGTGAGTGTGAGTGAGAGTGAGAGTGTGAGAGTGAGAGTGAGAGTGTGAGTGAGTGAGAGTGAGAGTGTGAGTGAAAGTGAGAGTGAGAGTGTGAGTGAAAGTGAGAGTGAGAGTGTGAGTGAAAGTGAGAGTGTGAGTGTGAGTGAGTGAGAGTGTGAGTGAGTGAGAGTGTGAGTGAGTGAGAGTGAGTGAGAGTGTGAGTGAGAGTGAGAGTGAGTGAGAGTGAGAGTGAGAGTGTGAGTGAAAATGAGAGTGTGAGTGAAAGTGAGAGTGTGAGTGAAAGTGAGAGTGAGAGAGAGTGAGAGTGAGAGTGTGAGTGAAAGTGAGAGTGAGTGAGAGTGTGAGTGAGAGTGTGAGTGAGAGTGTGAGTGAAAGTGAGAGTGAGTGAGAGTGTGAGTGAGAGTGTGAGTGAAAGTGAGAGTGAGTGAGAGTGTGAGTGAGAGTGAGAGTGTGAGTGAGAGTGAGTGAGAGTGTGAGTGAGAGTGTGAGTGAGAGTGTGAGTGAAAGTGAGAGTGAGTGAGAGTGTGAGTGAGAGTGTGAGTGAAAGTGAGAGTGAGTGAGAGTGTGAGTGAGAGTGAGAGTGTGAGTGAGAGTGAGTGAGAGTGTGAGTGAGAGTGAGAGTGAGAGTGAGAGTGTGAGTGAGAGTGTGAGTGAAAGTGAGAGTGAGTGAGAGTGTGAGTGAGAGTGTGAGTGAAAGTGAGAGTGAGTGAGAGTGTGAGTGAGAGTGTGAGTGAGAGTGTGAGTGAAAGTGAGAGTGAGAGTGAGTGAGTGAGAGTGTGAGTGAAAGTGAGTGAGAGTGAGAGTGAGAGTGAGAGAGTGAGTGTGAGTGAGAGTGTGAGTGAAAGTGAGAGTGAGTGAGAGTGTGAGTGAGAGTGTGAGTGAGAGTGAGAGTGAGAGTGTGAGTGAGAGTGAGAGTGAGAGTGTGAGTGAGAGTGTGAGTGAGAGTGAGAGAGTGTGAGTGAAAGTGAGTGAGAGTGAGAGAGAGTGAGAGTGTGAGTGAAAGTGAGTGAGAGTGAGAGTGTGAGTGAGAGTGAGAGTGAGAGTGAGTGTGAGTGAGAGTGTGAGTGAAAGTGAGAGTGAGTGAGAGTGAGAGAGATTGAGAGTGTGAGTGAAAGTGAGAGTGAGTGAAAGTGAGAGTGTGAGTGAAAGTGAGAGTGTGAGTGAAAGTGAGAGTGAGTGAGAGTGAGAGTGTGAGTGAGAGTGAGAGTGAGTGTGAGTGAGAGTGAGAGTGAGAGTGAGTGAAAGTGAGAGTGAGTGAGAGTGTGAGTGTGAGTGAAAGTGAGAGAGAGTGAGAGTGAGAGTGTGAGTGAAAGTGAGAGTGAGTGAGAGTGTGAGTGAGAGTGAGAGTGTGAGTGAAAGTGAGAGTGAGTGAGAGTGTGAGTGAGTGAGAGTGTGAGTGAGTGAGAGTGTGAGTGAGTGAGAGTGTGAGTGAGAGTGAGAGTGTGAGTGAGTGAGAGTGAGAGTGAGTGAGAGTGAGTGTGAGTGAAGGTGAGAGTGAGTGAGAGTGTGAGTGAAAGTGAGTGAGAGTGAGTGAGGAGTGTGAGTGAGTGAGAGTGTGAGTGAGTGAGAGTGTGAGTGAGTGAGAGTGTGAGTGAGGAGTGAGAGTGAGAGTGAGTGAGAGTGAGAGTGTGAGTGAAAGTGAGAGTGAGAGTGAGAGTGAGTGAAAGTGAGAGTGTGAGTGAAAGAGAGTGTAAGTGAAAGTGAGAGTGAGAGTGAGTGAGAGTGAGAGTGTGAGTGAGTGAGGAGTGTGAGTGAAAGTGAGAGTGTGAGAGTGAGAGTGAGAGTGTGAGTGAGAGTGAGTGAGAGTGTGAGTGAAAGTGAGAGTGTAGAGTGTGAGTGTGAGTGAAGTGTGAGTGAGAGTGAGAGTGAGTGAGAGTGTGAGTGAAAGAGAGAGGAGAGAGAGTGAGAGTGTGAGTGAGTGAGAGTGTGAGTGTGAGAGTGAGTGAGAGTGAGTGAGAGTGAGAGTGAGAGTGTGAGTGAAAGTGAGAGTGTGAGTGAAAGTGAGAGTGTGAGTGAAGTGAGAGTGAGTGAAAGTGAGAGTGTGAGTGAAAGTGAGAGTGTGAGTGAAAGTGAGAGTGAGTGAGAGTGAGAGTGTGAGTGAGAGTGAGAGTGAGTAAGAGTGAGAGTGAGAGTGTGAGTGAAAGTGAGAGTGAGTGAGAGTGTGAGTGAGAGTGTGAGTGAGAGTGAGAGTGAGAGTGTGAGTGAGAGTGAGAGTGAGAGTGAGAGTGTGAGTGAGAGTGTGAGTGAGAGTGAGAGAGTGTGAGTGAAAGTGAGTGAGAGTGAGAGAGAGTGAGAGTGTGAGTGAAAGTGAGAGTGAGAGTGTGAGTGAGAGTGAGAGTGAGAGAGTGAGTGTGAGTGAGAGTGTGAGTGAAAGTGAGAGTGAGTGAGAGTGAGAGAGAGTGAGAGTGTGAGTGAAAGTGAGAGTGAGTGTGAGAGTGAGTGAAAGTGAGAGTGTGAGTGAAAGTGAGAGTGTGAGTGAAAGTGAGAGTGAGTGAGAGTGAGAGTGTGAGTGAGAGTGAGAGTGAGTGTGAGTGAGAGTGAGAGTGAGAGTGTGAGTGAAAGTGAGAGTGAGTGAGAGTGTGAGTGTGAGTGTGAGTGAAAGTGAGAGTGAGTGAGAGTGTGAGTGTGAGTGTGAGTGAAAGTGAGAGTGAGTGAGAGTGTGAGTGAGAGTGAGAGAGAGTGAGAGTGTGAGTGAAAGTGAGAGTGAGTGAGAGTGTGAGTGAGAGTGAGAGTGTGAGTGAAAGTGAGAGTGAGTGAGAGTGTGAGTGAGAGTGTGAGTGAGTGAGAGTGTGAGTGAGTGAGAGTGTGAGTGAGAGTGAGAGTGTGAGTGAGTGAGAGTGAGAGTGAGTGAGAGTGAGAGTGTGAGTGAAAGTGAGAGTGAGTGAGAGTGTGAGTGAAAGTGAGTGAAAGTGAGAGTGAGAGTGAGTGAGAGTGAGAGTGAAAGTGAGAGTGAGAGTGAGAGTGAGAGTGTGAGTGAGTGAGAGTGTGAGTGAGTGAGAGTGAGAGTGAGTGAGAGTGTGAGTGAAGTGAGAGTGAGTGTGAGAGTGAGTGAAAGTGAGAGTGTGAGTGAAAGAGAGTGTAAGTGAAAGTGAGAGTGAGAGTGAGTGAGAGTGAGAGTGTGAGTGAGTGAGAGTGTGAGTGAAAGTGAGAGTGTGAGAGTGAGAGTGAGAGTGTGAGTGAGAGTGAGTGAGAGTGTGAGTGAAAGTGAGAGTGTGAGAGTGTGAGTGTGAGTGAGAGTGTGAGTGAGAGTGTGAGTGAGAGTGAGAGTGAGAGTGAGTGAGAGTGTGAGTGAAAGTGAGAGTGAGAGAGAGTGAGAGTGAGAGTGTGAGTGAGTGAGAGTGTGAGTGTGAGAGTGAGTGAGAGTGAGTGAGAGTGAGAGTGTGAGTGAAAGTGAGAGTGTGAGTGAAAGTGAGAGTGTGAGTGAAAGTGAGAGTGAGTGAAAGTGAGAGTGTGAGTGAAAGTGAGAGTGTGAGTGAAAGTGAGAGTGAGTGAGAGTGAGAGTGTGAGTGAGAGTGAGAGTGAGTAAGAGTGAGAGTGAGAGTGTGAGTGAAAGTGAGAGTGAGTGAGAGTGTGAGTGTGAGTGTGAGTGAAAGTGAGAGTGAGTGAGAGTGTGAGTGAGAGTGTGAGTGAGAGTGAGAGTGAGAGTGTGAGTGAGAGTGTGAGTGAGAGTGTGAGTGAGTGAGAGTGTGAGTGAGTGAGAGTGTGAGTGAGAGTGAGAGTGAGAGTGTGAGTGAGTGAGAGTGTGAGTGAGTGAGAGTGAGAGTGAGTGAGAGTGAGAGTGTGAGTGAAAGTGAGAGTGAGTGTGAGAGTGAGTGAAAGTGAGAGTGTGAGTGAAAGAGAGTGTAAGTGAAAGTGAGAGTGAGAGTGAGTGAGAGTGAGAGTGTGAGTGAGTGAGAGTGTGAGTGAAAGTGAGAGTGTGAGAGTGAGAGTGAGAGTGTGAGTGAGAGTGAGTGAGAGTGTGAGTGAAAGTGAGAGTGTGAGAGTGAGAGTGTGAGTGAGAGTGAGTGAGAGTGTGAGTGAAAGTGAGAGTGAGAGAGAGTGAGTGAGAGTGAGAGTGAGTGAGAGTGTGAGTGAAAGTGAGAGTGAGAGAGAGTGAGAGTGAGAGTGTGAGTGAGTGAGAGTGTGAGTGTGAGAGTGAGTGAGAGTGAGAGTGAGTGAGAGTGTGAGTGAGAGTGAGTGAGAGTGAGAGTGAGAGTGTGAGTGAAAGTGAGAGTGTGAGTGAAAGTGAGAGTGTGAGTGAAAGTGAGAGTGAGTGAAAGTGAGAGTGTGAGTGAAAGTGAGAGTGTGAGTGAAAGTGAGAGTGAGTGAGAGTGAGAGTGTGAGTGAGAGTGAGAGTGAGTAAGAGTGAGAGTGAGAGTGTGAGTGAAAGTGAGAGTGAGTGTGAGTGTGAGTGTGAGTGAGAGTGAGAGTGAGAGTGAGTGAGAGTGTGAGTGAGAGTGAGAGTGAGAGTGAGAGTGTGAGTGAAAGTGAGAGTGAGTGAGAGTGTGAGTGAGAGTGAGTGAGAGTGAGAGTGTGAGTGAAAGTGAGAGTGAGTGAGAGTGTGAGTGAGAGTGTGAGTGAGTGAGAGTGTGAGTGAGTGAGAGTGTGAGTGAGAGTGAGAGTGTGAGTGAGTGAGAGTGAGTGAGAGTGAGAGTGTGAGTGAAAGTGAGAGTGAGTGAGAGTGTGAGTGAAAGTGAGTGAGAGTGAGAGTGAGTGAGAGTGAGAGTGTGAGTGAGTGAGAGTGTGAGTGAATGAGAGTGTGAGTGAGTGAGAGTGAGAGTGAGTGAGAGTGAGAGTGTGAGTGAAAGTGAGAGTGAGTGTGTGAGTGAGTGAAAGTGAGAGTGTGAGTGAAAGAGAGTGTACGTGAAAGTGAGAGTGAGAGTGAGTGAGAGTGAGAGTGTGAGTGAGTGAGAGTGTGAGTTAAAGTGAGAGTGTGAGAGTGAGAGTGAGAGAGAGTGTGAGTGAAAGTGAGAGTGTGAGAGTGTGAGTGAGAGTGTGAGTGAGAGTGAGAGTGAGTGAGAGTGAGAGTGAGAGTGTGAGTGAAAGTGAGAGTGAGTGAGAGTGAGAGTGTGAGTGAGTGAGAGTGTGAGTGAGAGTGAGAGTGAGTGTGAGTGAGTGAGAGTGAGAGTGTGAGTGAAAGTGAGAGTGAGTGAGAGTGAGAGTGTGAGTGAGTGAGAGTGTGAGTGAGTGAGAGTGAGAGTGAGTGAGAGTGAGAGTGTGAGTGAAAGTGAGAGTGAGTGTGAGAGTGACTGAGAGTGAGTGAGAGTGAGAGTGTGAGTGAAAGTGAGAGTGAGTGTGAGAGTGAGTGAGAGTGAGAGTGTGAGTGAGTGAGAGTGTGAGTGTGAGTGAGAGTGAGAGTGTGTGAGAGTGATAGTGTGAGTGAGTGAGAGTGAGTGAGTGTGAGTGAGAATGAGAGTGAGTGAGAGTGTGAGTGAGTGAGAGTGAGTGAGAGTGAGTAAGAGTGTAAGTGAGTGAGAGTGAGTGAGAGTGAGTGAGAGTGAGTGAGAGTGTGAGTGAGTGAGTGAGAGTGAGTGAGAGTGTAAGTGAGTGAGAGTGTAAGTGAGTGAGAGTGAGTGAGAGTGTGAGTGAGAGTGAGTGAGAGTGTAAGTGAGTGAGAGTGAGAGTGAGAGTGTGAGTGAGTGAGAGTGTGAGTGTGAGTGAGAGTGAGAGTGTGTGAGAGTGAGAGTGTGAGTGAGTGAGAGTGAGTGAGAGTGTGAGTGAGAATGAGAGTGAGTGAGAGTGTGAGTGAGTGAGAGTGAGTAAGAGTGTAAGTGAGTGAGAGTGAGTGAGAGTGTGAGTGAGTGTGAGTGAGTGAGAGTGAGAGTGTAAGTGAGTGAGAGTGAGTGAGAGTGTGAGTGAGAGTGAGTGAGAGTGTAAGTGAGTGAGAGTGAGTGAGAGTGTGAGTGAGAGTGAGTGAGAGTGTAAGTGAGTGAGAGTGAGTGAGAGTGAGAGTGAGAGTGAGTGAGAGAGTGAGAGTGTGTGAGAGTGAGTGAGAGTGAGTGAGAGAGTGAGAGTGTGAGTGAGTGAGAGTGTGAGTGAGAGTGAGAGTGTGAGTGAGAGTGAGAGTGAGTGAGAGTGTAAGTGAGTGAGAGTGAGTGAGTGAGAGTGAGAGTGAGTGAGAGTGTGAGTGAGTGAGAGTGAGTGAGAGTGAGAGTGAGTGAGAGAGTGAGAGTGAGAGTGAGAGTGAGTGAGAGTGAGTGAGAGAGTGAGTGAGTGAGAGTGAGTGAGAGTGTGAGTGAGAGTGAGTGAGAGTGAGAGTGTGAGTGAGTGAGAGTGAGTGAGAGTGAGAGTGAGTGAGTGAGAGTGTGAGTGAGAGTGAGAGTGTGAGTGAGTGAGAGTGAGAGTGAGTGAGAGTGTGAGAGTGTGAGTGAGTGAGCAAGAGTGTGAGTGAGTGAGAGTGTGAGTGAGTGAGTGAGAGTGTGAGTGAGTGAGTGAGAGTGAGTGAGAGAGTGAGAGTGTGAGTGAGTGAGTGAGTGAGTGAGAGTGAGTGAGAGTGTGAGTGAGTGAGAGTGAGTGAGAGTGAGAGTGAGAGTGAGAGTGAGAGTGAGAGTGAGTGAGAGTGAGTGAGAGTGAGTGAGAGTGAGAGTGAGTGAGAGTGAGTGAGAGTGTGAGTGAGTGAGAGTGAGTGAGAGTGTGAGTGAGTGAGAGTGAGTGAGAGTGTGAGTGAGTGAGAGTGAGGGTCGTACACAGGAAGCTTTGGATCAGGTTGTGGGCTGTGCCAGTGAAAGGTGCAACATTACACAACAGGTGGGAATGGAATCTGATGATTCACATTTGCTGACCTGCTGAACCGATGCTCCACACAACAGCAAAAGCCATTATTCCATATGTTTCTGTTGTATTCATTTAAA
Organism: Pristiophorus japonicus; assembly: GCF_044704955.1. Classification (NCBI taxonomy): domain Eukaryota; kingdom Metazoa; phylum Chordata; class Chondrichthyes; family Pristiophoridae; genus Pristiophorus; species Pristiophorus japonicus. The sequence goes on along the minus strand of NC_091991.1, from coordinate 103,848,110 downwards.
CTTCATTAGAAACACAATGCTTCTTGTCTTGTTACTGGGGTCTCTTTATTCCCAGCATTGCCAGTGTATGAGCTTGGAGCAATGCCACTGGAGACTGCCAACACACAGCTTGCACCACGATTCATGCTCATTATTTCTTTCCAAACCTTCCAGATAATTACGAATAAAACTCACCAGAAACAACTCTAATTCCTCCGTGATTCTTAAAAAGGAATTGAGTGTAACCTCCACTGGGAGTAAGTTGGGAGGACAGACGGACCAACATCAGTGTCCTCGACCAGGCCAACATCCCCAGCATCGAAGCACTGACCACACTCGATCAGCTCCGCTGGGGGCCACATTGTTCGCATGCCAGACACGAGACTCCCAAAGCAAGCGCTCTACTCGCACTCCTTCACGGCAAACCAGCCAAAGGTGGGCAGCGGAAACATTTCAAGGACACCCTCAAAGCCTCCCCTGATAAAGTGCGACATCCCCACTGACATCTGGGAGTCCCTGGCCCAAGACCACCCTAAGTGGAGGAAGTGCATCCGAGAGGGCGCTGAGCACCTCGAGTCACGTCGCTGAGAGCATGCAGAAACCAAGCGCAGGCAGCGGAAGGAGCGTGCGGCAAACCAGACTCCCCACCCACCCCTTCCCTCAACCACTGTCTGTCCCACCTGTAACAGAGACTGTGGTTCTCGTATTGGACTGTTCAGCCACCTAAGGACTCATTTTAAGAGTGGAAGCAAGTCTTCCTCGATTCCGAGGGACTGCCTATGATGAAGTGTTCCCGCGGGCTTTCAGTGTCGGCAGTGGCTCAGTGGGCAGCACTCTTGCCTCAGAGTCGGGGTCGTGGGGTTCAAGTCCCACTCCAGGGACTGGAGCACAAAATCCAGCCTGACTCTCACAGTGCAGTGCTGAGGGAGTGCAGCACTGTTGGAGGGGCAGTACTGAGGGAGTACCGCACTGTTGGAGGGGCAGTACTGAGGGAGTGCCGCACTGTCGGAGGGGCAGTACTGAGGGAGTGCCGCACTGTTGGAGGGGCAGTACTGAGGGAGTGTTGCACTGTCGGAGGGGCAGTACTGAGGGTGCACCGGACTGTCGGAGGGGCAGTGCTGAGGGAGTGCTGCACTGTCGGAGGGGCAGTACTGAGGGAGCGCCGCACTGTCGGAGGGGCAGTACTGAGGGAGTGCTGCACTGTCGGAGGGGCAGTACTGAGGGAGCGCCGCACTGTCGGAGGGGCAGTGCTGAGGGAGTGCTGCACTGTCGGAGGGGCAGTACTGAGGGAGTGCTGCACTGTCGGAGGGGCAGTACTGAGGGTGCACCGGACTGTCGGAGGGGCAGTGCTGAGGGAGTGCTGCACTGTCGGAGGGGCAGTACTGAGGGAGTGCTGCACTGTCGGAGGGGCAGTACTGAGGGAGCGCCGCACTGTCGGAGGGGCAGTACTGAGGGAGTGCTGCACTGTCGGAGGGGCAGTACTGAGGGAGCGCCGCACTGTCGGAGGGGCAGTACTGAGGGAGTGCCGCACTGTCGGAGGGGCAGTACTGAGGGAGTGCCGCACTGTCGGAGGGGCAGTTCTGAGGGAGCGCCGCACTGTCAGAGGGGCCACCTTTCAGATGAGACGTTAAATCGAGTCCCTGCCGGCCTGCTCAGGTGGATGTTAAGGATCCCACGGCCACTATTTGGAAGAAGAGCAGGAGAGTTATCCCTGGAGTCCTGGCCAGTTAATAAAACAGATTATCTGGTTATTGTGGGAGCTTGCTGTGCGCACATTGGCTGCTGTGTTTCCCACATTACAACAGTGACTACATTTAAACATCGATTGTGAAGGGTGCTGTATAAATGAGCATATGAGTGAGGTAGTGGACGAGGAGACGTGTGTGGATCTGTACCATGGCAGGAGCCAGTATCTTATCCCAGGGGAAAACAGATTGTTGGGGTGAGCTAGAGCAAGAAAGACAAGGATTGAATATATTGCATTGTTCTGGAGAGTAAACAAGTGAGCTGATGCAGTCCGACGTGTACAAACTCTCAGGAAATGCAAGTACGTACAAATCTCTCTCTCCTCGACACAACTCATTGACCCTACAGCTTTCCTGGATCAACAACTAGCATTTGTCAGTCTAATGCAATCCCTGCTGCTGCCTGTTGATCCCTCTAGATACTGATACTCACTGGCTCGGCATTACTTCAGTGTCTGTAACAGCTCCCTGCTTCTTAAATATTCCTCAGCTGCCCGTGGAATAATCTTAGTCACCGGCCCAAGATATTTCCCCAGTGTAATTCACACTGCTGCCACGCTGGGTAATTCAGTGTGGTTTCCTGGAGTTCCACATATCTCATTAACAGCCTAATATTTTATATAATCATTTATGGGATAAATGAATAATTTACATATTAAATTATGGGATAGATTGATAATCTGCATAATAAATGAGGGGGTAGATGAATAAATTGTATAATAAATGATGTGGTGCATTTTCCTCGTGCAGGGGGTAACCCATCGCCTGGGGCCAGCACAGAGGGACAATTGGGCAGGCTCCATTCCAGGTGGGGGGAGGGGGGGTCCTGACCACCCAAGCCCCCTCCCTATGCTGCGTCCAAGTCAGTACTGGGATTAATGTAGTGTGCTGCTTTGCTGAAGGTTATCTGTGCAATATGTTGACCCACACACTCAATTCCACCACTGTCTGAGCAAAGTGCACCTCTCTTTTTTAAAAAAAATATTCATGGCAAATTAAAATGTAAAACAGATTGATAATGTAAGCAGGGTTTGGCAATAAGCAGCAGGAATGTGTTCAGAGTGACTGGTTCGTGATTTCAAATCCATGGGAACCTTATTGGATGAAAATCTCCTCCTCTGTGGCCAGAAGGACATGATGGGACATCAGTTTGTCCTGTCTCCAGCCTCTTCATAGTCGTTGCCAACATGCTCATTCCACAAGACTGCGGACGATGTGTTGCTGGTCTGACTCCGAGAGGCCAGGCCATGAGAGCACTGGGTAATATTCACATTGGTGCAGTATGGGGCGGTTTTCATTGGACTGAAATTTAAAAAGAAGCCTTGAAATGATAACGTGGGGTATAAACAAACAGACACTTAAGGCACGTGTCTGACATCTCCCTCTCTCATCTTTCAGTAGCGGTATTAAACACTTTAACATAAACCAGCATTAAAACGAGACATTGCTGGTGAATGTGTTGCAGCATTTGTACACTGCTCTCCCATGGCTTGATATCAAGGCCTATGAAGATAACATAGACATAGGACATAGACAGGCTAAGTGAGTGGGCAAAAATTTGTCAGATGGAGTATAATGTTGGAAAGTGTGAGGCAGAAAAAAGTCAAAGAGCAAGTTGTTATTTAAATGGAGAAAGATTGCAAAGTGCTGCAGTACAGCGGGACCTGGGGGACTTTTGCATGAAACACAAAAGGATAGTATGCAGGTACAGCAAGTGATCAGGAAGGCCAATGGTATCTTGGCCTTTATTGCAAAGGGGATGGAGTATAAAAGCAGGGAAGTCTTGCTACAGTTATACAGGGTTTTGATGAGGCCACACCTGGAATGCTGCGTGCAGTTTTGGTTTCCATATTTACGAAAGGATATACTTGCTTTGGAGGCAGTTCAGAGAAGGTTCACTCGGTTGATTCCGGAGATGAGGGGGTTGACTTATGAGGAAAGGTTGAGTAGGTTGGGCCTCGACTCATTGGAATTCAGAAGAATGAGACGTGATCTTATCGAAACGTATAAGAATATGAGGGGGCTTGACAAGGTGGATGCAGAGAGGATGTTTCACTGATGGGGGAGACTAGAACTAGAGGGCATGATCTTAGAATAAGGGGCCGCCCATTTAAAACTGAAATGAAGAAGAATTTCTTCTCTCAGAGGGTTGTAAATCTGTGGAATTCGCTGCCAGAGAGCTGTGGAAGCTGGGACATTAAATAAATTTCAGACAGAAATAGAGAGTTTCTTAAACGATAAGGGGATATGGGGAGCGGGTGGGGAAGTGGAGCTGAGTCCATGATCAGATCAGCCATGATTGTATTAAATGGTGGAGCCTACTCCTGTTCCTATTTCTTATGTTCTTATGTTCGTATAACAAATGGAAGCAATCAAGTGGTTAAACGCAGCTGACTGATGCTGATCCCAGCAGAGTACAGTCCCATTTACATATACCTCATCATACACTGGTGCCTAATTTGGATAAGGTCAGAGAGACCCTTTGTTCATGAAAATCCATTATTTTCCTTGTAAATTTCTTGAGCCATCACTCAATAGATTAAATCATGTGTAAAAGTACAGCAGCTGTGAACTGATGTTTGCCTGAAAGATGCACTGAGATCAACTCCTTTAAGTAGACTGTTACGAATTACCAAGTCACAGAATAGATGGGCTGAATAACTTATCCAGTTATAACTCCATTAATACTACAGTCAAAATGTTTGGGATTGTGTGTAAATATGGAACATTGTGGATGGAAACTTTGGTTATACAGTAATGTCACTCCCAAATTACACCCCAGTGCATGAGGTATAAGCAAATGAAGCAGTGGGACTGTACTACGCTGAAATTAGCATCAATCAGCTTCGCTAAACCACTTTAGCTTACAGCTAAAAGCAAAATGGTCTCTTCGATAGGTAGCTATTTCTAGCACAAGGGTTTTGCACAGTGCCAATGGTTAGAGATGAACTTTGTATTTTGACCATTTGTTCATCGCTTTTGTGATGTCAGCTGTGGCTCAGTGGGCAGCACTCTCATCTCTGAGTCAGAAGGTTGTGGGTTCAAGTCCCACTCAAGAGAAGAGCACAAAACCTGGACTGCCACTCCAAGTGCAGTGCTGAGGGAGCTGTCGGAGGTCCCGTCTTTCAGGTGAGATGTTAAACCGAGGTACCACCTTCCCTCACAGGTGGACATAAAAGATTCCAGGGCAGTATTGGAAGCAGTGCAGGGGAGTCCTCCCCGGTGTCCTGGCCAATATTTATCCCTCAAACAGCATCATTAAAACAGATTATCTGCTCATTATCACATTGCTGTGTGTGGGAGCTCGCTGTGCGTAAATTGGCTGCCTTTCCCACATTACAACAATGACCACACTCATTGGCTGTAAAGCGCTTTGGGACGTCCGGTGGCCATGAAAGGTGCTATAGAAATGCAAGTCTTTCTTTCTTCTACGATTTTATTGAGTAAGAAGAAAAGTAATTGGAGGCTGGGAAAGAGTGGAGAAATAACGCACAGCACACAGAAAGGAACCCTGGCTGAGAAATACAAAGCACTCAGCAAGAGCTGACACTTGGGCAAGAAACGCAACACAATTAGAAGCAGGTAGATTTTGAGAAGTCCTGTATACCGACCAGTTTGAGAAGTAGAATCCTATATTAATTTCTATTTTTTTTCTGATTCTAAAATGATTAAAAAGAAAGGAATGTGAAGATCCATCATTTGCATCGTTTATTAAATGTCGCCATGTTAGAAGTCCCGGTTTGACATGGACTCAATCAGGTTGCGTTCCTTTCATTGACAAATGTTTCATGGGCAAATTCAATTGCACTTAGCACTGCGACACAATGGATCCAAAGGGTTTGTCTGAAGAAGAAACTATACTCGAGCGAAATGCCGAGCCTCTTTGATACATGGTCCTCTTAACCCAGTGGATTTTGAGGGGCGGCCAAGCATTTATGGTGCGTACAATTACATTGTCTCCTGGACAAGCAGACATGTGCATTGCAAGGTAAGAAGTGTGTATCGGAGCACTGTGTAAGACATGGGACTAATGGAGAGCTACATTGATCAATCCGGTCTCACTGAGGTGCGTGTCAGATTTTACAACAGGCCAATGGCGTGAAGGAACACTGCACCATATCAAAGTAAAAAATAAATCATTCCCAGGGTCTGGGCAGCGCTGGCAAGGCCAGCATTTATTACCCATCCCTAGTTACCCTGAAAAGGTGGCGATAAACCGCCTTCTTGAACCGCTGCAGTCCGTGTGAAGGTCTTGTTATTCTTTGTATGCGGCTTGATACAACTTGCCCGGCAGGGGCCGTTCTGCACCACGGGTGTTGGTGTGGGACTGCAGTCACATACATGATGGATTGGCTTCGGACACAGGGCTCCTTCCATAAAAAGGGTATTAGTGAAGCGGTCACTTTTACTGATACTGACACTTAATTCCCAGGTTTATTTATTTCAAAAACGGAATTCAAATTCTCAAACTGGCCTAGGGGAGATCTGAACCCACGTTCTCTGAATTACTAATCCAACAACATAAACACGGCACTCCTATACCCCATAAGAAAATCAAATCTCAGTTTTCAGATTCTCTCCATGTTTCGTGTGGAGATACCCTGAACATAGAAAACAGAATCAAGATCCACAGTGACTCAGATTGTGTCACTTTAGGTTTCCCATCAAATTTTAGAGTTGGATTATTTTGGGGCTCAGATATTCCTTATTTACTAGATGAGATGAGAAATAGTATTGGTCTCTCTGCACATGGGCACCATATTCCAAGACAGCCACAATGGAAGTGCACACACAAAACAGCCCACTGAACATTGTTCCATTTTTACTGCAATCACAGCCTCACTTCCCAAAGGATTCTCTGGGGCAGAGTGATCATAATACGATAGAATTTCACATTATGTTTGAGAGTGACTTGCCTAAGTCCGAAACTAGAGTCTGAAACTTAAATAAAGCCAATTACAGAGGTATGAAGGACAAGTTGGCGAAGGTAGATTGGAAAAATAGATTAAAAGGTACAGCAGGAGATAAGCAGCGGCCAGCATTAAATAAATATTTCATAATTCTCAACAAAAATACATTCCATTGAGAAACAAAATCAACACAGGAAAAGTGATCCATCCGTGACTAATGAAGGAAGTTAGGGATAGCATTAGATTGAAAGAAGAAGCTTAGAATGTTGTGAAGAACAGCAGTAAGCCTGAGGATCCGGGAAGTGTCAGAAACCAGTAAAGTGTGACCAAAAAATCGATAAAAGGAGAAAATAGACTGAGACAAAATGAACAAGAAATATAAAAACAGATTGTAAGAGCTTCTACAAGTATGTAATGAGGAAGCGAGCAGCAAAAGTAAACATTGGTCCCTTAGAGGCTGAGGCGGGAGAAATTATAATGGGGGATAAGGAAATGGCAGAAACGTTAAACATTTTGTATCTGTCTTCACAGTAGAAGACACAAAAACATACCTAAAATGGTGGGGAACCAAGGGTCTAATGAGGGTGAGGTACTTAATGTAATTCATATAAGTAGAAAAAAAGTACTAGAGAAACTAATGGGACAAAAAGCCGACAAATCCCCTGGATCCGACGGCCTACATCCTGGGGTAAGGTGGCTGCAGAGATAGTGGGTGCGTTGGTTTTGATCTTTCAAATATTCCCTCGATTCTATAACGGTCCCAGCAGATTAGAAGGTGGCTAATCTAACCCCACTATTCGAGAAAGAAGGGAGAGGGAGAGAAAACGGAACTACAGGCCAGCTAGCCTGACGTCAGTCGTCGGGAAAATGCTGGAATCCGTTGTTAAGGAAGTGGTAACAGGGCACTGAGAAAATCAGAACATGAATAGGCAGAATCAACACGGTTTTATGAAAGGGAAATCGTGTTTGACAAATTTATTACAGTTTTTTGAGGATGTAACAAGCAGGGTAGATAAAGGGGAACCAGTGGATGTAGTATATTTGGATTTCCAAAAGGCATTCGATAAGGTGCCACATAAAAGGTTATTACACAAGGATTGGAGGTAATGTATTAGCAAGAATAGAGGATTGGTTAACGGATAGAAAACAGAGAGTAGGGATAAACAGGTCTTTTTCAGGTCGGCAGGCTGTAATTATGGTGCGCCGCAAGGATCAGTGCTGGGACCTCATATTAATGAACTAGATGAAGGGACCGAGTGTAATGTATCCAAGTTTGCTGACGATACAAAGCTAGGTGGGACAATAAGCTGCAAGGAGAACACAAAGCGTCTGCAAAGGGATATAGATAGAAACATAGAAATCTACATCCATTCCGGCCCATCGTGTCCGCGCCGGCCGACAAAGAGCCGCACGGCCCTCGGTCAGCAGCCCTGAAGGTCACATATAAACCTAGGAACAATGAACAATGACGGAAAGGTAAAGAACTCCCGGCCCAACCAGTCCACCTCACACAACTGCGACACCCCTTATACTGAAACATTCTACACTCCACCCCAACCAGAGCCATGTGATCTCCTGGGATAGACTGAGTGAGTGAGCAGTAAGGTGGCAGTGGGAGATTACTATGGGGAAATGTCAGGCTATTCACTTTGGTTGGAAGACTAAAAGAACAGAATATTTTTAAATGGTGAGAAACATTTAAACGTTGGTGTTGAGAGAGATTTGGGTGTCCTTGTACAGGAAACACAGAATGAGCATACAGGTACAGCAAGCAATCAGGAAGGCACATGGCACGTTGTCCTTTATTGCTGGGGGTTGGAGTATAAGAGTAAGGAAGTCTTGCTACAATTATACAGGGCCTTGGTGAGACCACACCTGGAGTACTGTGCACAGGTTTGTTCCCCTTATCCGAGGAAGGATATATTTGCCTTGGAGGCGGTACAACGGAGGTTCACTAGATTGATCCCTGGGATGAGAGGGCTGTCCTATGATGAGAGATTATGTAGAATGGGCCGATACTCTCTGGTGTTTAGAAGATTGAGAGGTGATCGCACTGAAACACACCAGATTCTGAGGGGGATTGACAGGGTAGATGCAGGGAGGATGTTTCCCCCGGGCTGGAGTGTCTAGAACCAGGGGTCACAGTCTCAGGTTAAGGGGTCGGCCATTTAGGACAGAGATGAGGAGAAATTTCTTCACTCAGAGGGTGGTGAATCTTTGGAATTCTCTGTCCCAGAGGGCTGTGGAGGCTGAGTCTCTGAATATATTCAAAGCTGAGAACGATAAGATCTTTGGGGTCTAGGAGAATAAAGGGATATGGGGATCGGGCGGGAAAGTGGAGTTGAGGTCGATGATCAGCCATGATCTTATTGAATGGCGGAGCAGGCTCGAGGGGCCGAATGGCCAACTCCTGCTCCTAATTCTTATGTTATGTTCTCACTATCACCTTTGATGCCCTAGTCCTTACTAAAACAATTACTTTCACTCACCCTGGCCATTCCCCCGGTACAGCCCTCATCTTCACTCTCTTAAGTCCAAGGGACGCATACTTGAACGGAAATGGCGGACAACTTGTTTAACCATTCCCACCAGATTGGAGGACCACATTAACGGGCCCTGCTCTCATAGAAATTTACAGCCCAGAAGGAGGCCATTTCAGCCCATCGTGTCCGCGCCGGCCGACCAAGAGCTATCCAGCCTAATCCCACCTTCCAGCTCTCGGTCCGTAGCCCTGTAGGTTACAGCACTTCAGGTGCACATCCAAGTACTTTTTAAATGTGGTGAGGGTTTCTGCCTCTACCACCGTTTCAGGCAGTGAGTTCCAGACCCCCACCACCCTCTGGGTGAAGACATTTCCCCTCAAATCCCCTTTAAACCTTCTACCAATTACTTTAAATCTATGCCCCGTGGTTGACCCCTCTGCTAAGGGAAATAGGTCCTTCCTATCTACTTTATCCAGGCCCCTCATTATTTTATACACCTCAATAAGGTCTCTCCTCAGCCTCCTCTGTTTCAAAGAAAACAAACCCAGCCTATCCAATCTTTTCTCATCGCTAAAATTCTCCAGTCCAGGCAACATCCTCGTAAATCTCCTCTGTACCCTCTCCAGTGTAATCACATCTTTCCTGTAAGGCGGTGACCAGAACTGCACGCAGTACTCCAGCTGTGGCCTAACCAGTGTTTTATACAGTTCAAGCATAATCCACCTGGTCTTGTGTTCTATGCCTCGACTGATAAAGGCAAGTATTCCGTATGCCTTCTTAACCACCTTAACCACCTGGCCTGCTACCTTCAGGGATATGTGGACCTGCACTCCAAGGTCCCTTTGTTCCTCTACACTTCTCAGTGTCCTACCATTTAATGTGTATTCCCTTGCCTTGTTGGTCCTCCCCAAATGCATTACCTCACACGTCTCCAGATTGAATTCCATTTGCCATTGTTCTGCCCACCTGACCAGTTCATTGATATCTTCCTGCAGTCCGCAGCTTTCTTCTTCATTATCAACCACACGACCGATTTTAGTATCATCTATAAACTTCTTAATCATACCCCTACATTCAAGTCTAAATCATTGATATATACCACAAAAAGCAAGGGACCCAGTACTGAGCCCTGTGGAACCCCACTGGAAACATCCTTCCAGTCACAAAAACACCCATCGACCATTATCCTTTGCTTCCTGCCTCTGAGCCAATTTTGGATCCAACTTGCCACTTTGCCCTGGATCCCATGGGCTTTTACTTTCATGACCAGTCTGACATGTGGGACCTTATCAAAAGCCTTGCAAAAATCCATATACACTACATCATATGCACTACAATCATCGACCCTCATTGTTACCTCCTCAAAAAATTCAATCAGGTTAGTCAGACACGACCTCCCCTTAACAAATCCATGCTGACTGTTCTTTGATTAAACTGTGTCTTTCTGAAAGAAGTTTTATCCTGTCCCTTAGAATTTTCTCCAATAATTTCCCAGCACTGAGGCTAGGCTGACTGGCCTATCATCTGCGACAATCGCTCATTATTCCAGAATCATTCTGGAATGTAAAGATAAACACCGGCTTCTATTCTGCACTGCTAACTGTCTTTTTATACCCCTCACACCAGTCTCCACCCTCATCTCTGACAATAAGTGTGAGAAGCTCATGGACTTCTTTGTCTCGAAGATTGAGACCATCCGTGCGGCTGCCTCTGCCTGTTCCCTTCCTTCCCCTAATCCACCGGGCCAAACTTCCTCTTAGGATGCCCCCTGCTCTAGCCCTGACCTTTCTCCAGTTTCTCTCCAATCTCCCTCGTGATCTTTCCAAGCTCATCCTGTCCATGAGACCCACTTCCTGCTCCCTTGATCCTATTCCCACCAAACTGCTGAACACCCAACTTCCTTTTCTGGCTCCCATGTTAGCTGACATTGTTAACAGTTCTCTCCTCAGGTACTGTCCTCCTCTCCCTCAAATCTGCCGTCATCACCCCTCTCAGAAAAAACAACACTCGACCCCCTCCGTCCTTGCAAACTACCGCTCCATCGCCAACCTTGCTTTCCTCTCCAAAGTCCTTGAACGTGTTGTCGCCTCCCAATTCCGTGCTCATCTATCTCGCAATTCCATGTTTGAATCCGTCCAATCTGGTTTCTATGCCTGTCACAGTACCAAAACGGCTCTCATAAAAGTCACAAATGACATCCTTTGTGACTGTGACAAAGGCAAACTATCCCTCCTCGTCCTCCTTGACCTGCCTGCAGCCTTTGACACGGTTGACCACTCTATCCTTCTCCAACTCCTCTCCACCGTCGTCCAGCTGGGTGGGACTGCACTCGCCTGGTTCCATTCTTATCCATCTAATCGGAGCCAGGGAATCACCTGCAACGGCTTCTCTTCCCGCCCCCACATCGTTACCTCTGGTGTTCCCAAGGATCTATCCTTGGCATCTCCTATTTCTCATCCATTCTCACACCATTGTTTTCGATCTTGGACTTGACTGTTCCAACACACTCCTGGCTGGCCTCCCACATTCTACCCTACGTAAACTTGAGGTGACTCATAACCCTTGCTACTGGACCAAGACCTAGCTCTGTCAAGCCCGTGTGGTGGCTGGTGTGCAACGGCCACCACACGTTAAAAATCCACACACAGGCATCTTCCACCCTTCGAGATGTGATTCGGGATCTGGAATATTAGGTCCTTCACTGAAACACCTGTGAACTTGTTGACGTGGAAGCAAGTCATCCTCGATTTGAGCGACTGCCTAAAATGATGACGTGTGTGTGAGAGAGAGGAGAGAGAAGAGAGAGCGAGGAGAGGGAGAGAGCGAGACGAGGGAGAGAGCGAGGAGAGAGAGAGAGCGAGGGGAGGGAGAGAGAGCGAGGAGAGGGAGAGAGCGAGGGGAGGGAGAGAGCGCGAGGAAAGGGAGAGCGCGAGGGGAGGGAGAGAGAGCGAGGAGAGGGAGAAAGCGAGGAGAGGGAGAGAATGAGGAGAGTGAGAGAGAGCGAGGAAAGGGAGAGAGCGAGGAGAGGGAGAGAGTGAGGAGAGGGAGAGAGAGCGAGGAAAGGGAAAGAGAGCGAGGGGAGGGAGGGAGAGCGAGGGGAGGGAGGGAGAGTGAGGTGAGGGTGGGAGAGCGAGGAGAGAGAGACAGAGCGAGGAGAGAGAGAGCGAGGCGAGAGAGAGTGAGGAGAGAGAAAGAATGAGGAGAGAGAGAGAGTGAGGAGAGAGCGCGAGAAGAGAGCGCGAGGAGAGAGAGAGAAAGGGAGAGTGAGGAGAGAGAGAGAGCCAGGAAAGAGAGAGAGAAAGCGAGAAGAGAGCGCAGGAAGAGAGCGCGAGGAGAGAGAGAGCGAGGAGAGAGAGAGCGTGCGAGGAGAGAGCGCAAGAGCAAGAAGAGAGCGCGAGAAGAAAGAGAGCGAGGAGAGAGAGAGAGAGAGAGAGAGCGAGGAGAGAGAGAGAGAGCGAGGAGAGAGAGAGAGAGAGAGCGAGGAGAGAGAGAGAGAGAGAGCGAGGGGAGAGAGAGAGAACGAGGGGAGAGAGGGGGAGAGAGAGAGAGCGAGGAGAGAAGAGAGCGAGGAGAGTGACAGAGACAGGAGAGAGAGAGAGATCGAGGAGAGAGAGAGAGAGCGAGGAGAGAGAGAGAGCGAGAAGAGAGAGAGAGAGGAGTGCGCGAGAAGAGAGAGAGCGAGGAGAGAGAGAGTGAGGAGAGAGAGAGCGAGGAGAGAGAGAGAGCGAGGAGAGAGAGAGAGTGACGAGAGAGAGAGAGCGAGGAGAGCGAGAAGAGAGAGAGATCGAGGAGAGAGAGAGAGCGAGGAGAGAGAGAGAGAGAGAGCGAGGAGAGAGAGCGAGGAGAGAGAGAGCGAGGAGAGAGAGAGAGAGAGGAAGCGAGGAGAGAGAGCGAGGAGAGAGAGAGAGAGAGAGAGCGAGAAGAGAGCGCGAGGAGAGAGACAGCGAGGAGAGAGAGCGAGGAGAGAGAGAGATAGAGAGAGAGAGCGAGGAGAGAGAGAGAGTGAGGAGAGAGAGAGAGCGACAAGAGAGCGCGAGGAGAGAGAGAGAGAGTGAGAGAGAGCGAGGAGAGAGAGAGCGAGGAGAGAGAGAGAGCGAGGAGAGAGAGAGCGAGGAGAGAGACAGCGAGGAGAGAGGGAGAGAGCAAGGAGAGAGAGAGCGAGGAAAGAGAGAGAGAGCGAGGAGAGAGAGAGTGAGGAGAGAGAAAGAATGAGGAGAGAGCGAGGACAGAGCGCGAGAAGAGAGTGTGAGGAGAGAGAGAGAAAGGGAGAGCGAGTGAAAGAGAGAGAGCGAGGAAAGAGAGAGAGAGCGAGACGAGAGCGCAGGAAGAGAGCGCGAGGAGAGAGAGAGCGAGGAGAGAGAGATCGAGGAGAGAGAGAGAGAGAGACAGAGCGAGAAGAGAGAGAGCGAGGCGAGGAGAGAGAGTGAGGAGAGAGAAATAATGAGAAGAGAGAGAGAGAGAAGAGTGCGCGAGAAGAGAGAGAGCGAGGAGCGAGAGAGTGAGGAGAGAGAGAGCGAGGAGAGAGAGAGAGCGAGGAGAGAGAGAGAGTGACGAGAGAGAGAGAGCGAGGAGAGCGAGAAGAGAGAGAGATCGAGGAGAGAGAGAGAGCGAGGAGAGAGAGAGAGAGAGAGCGAGGAGAGAGAGAGAGAGAGCGAGGAGAGAGAGAGAGAGAGCGAGGAGAGAGAGAGAGAGAGAGGAAGCGAGGAGAGAGAGCGAGGAGAGAGAGAGAGAGAGAGAGAGAGAGAGCGAGGAGAGAGAAAGCGAGGAGAGAGAGAGAGAGCGAGGAGAGAGAGAGATAGAGAGAGAGAGCGAGGAGAGAGAGAGTGAGGAGAGAGAGAGGGCGACAAGAGAGCGCGAGGAGAGAGAGAGAGAGAGTGAGAGAGAGAGAGAGAGCGAGGAAAGAGAGAGAGCGAGGAGAGAGAGAGAGCGAGGAGAGAGAGCGAGGAGAGAGACAGCGAGGAGAGAGGGAGAGAGCAAGGAGAGAGAGAGGAAAGAGAGAGAGAGCGAGGAGAGAGAGAGTGAGGAGAGAGAAAGAATGAGGAGAGCGAGGACAGAGCGCGAGAAGAGAGTGTGAGGAGAGAGAGAGAAAGGGAGAGCGAGGAGAGAGAGTGAAAGAGAGAGAGCGAGGAAAGAGAGAGAGAGAGCGAGAAGAGAGCGCAGGAAGAGAGCGCGAGGAGAGAGAGAGCGAGGAGAGAGAGATCGAGGAGAGAGAGAGAGAGACAGAGCGAGAAGAGAGAGAGCGAGGCGAGAGAGAGAGAGGAGAGAGAAAGAATGAGGAGAGAGAGAGAGCGAGGAGAGAGCGCGAGAAGAGAGCGCGAGGAGAGAGAGAGAAAGGGAGAGCGAGGAGAGAGAGTGAGAGAGAGAGAGCGAGGAAAGAGAGAGTGAGAAGAGAGCGCAGGAAGAGGGCGCGGTGAGAGAAAGCGAGGAGAGAGAGAGCGAGGAGAGAGAGAGAGCGCGAGGAGAGAGCGCGAGAAGAGAGAGAGCGAGGAGAGAGAGAGAGAGAGAGAGCGAGGAGAGAGAGAGAGAGAGCGAGGAGAGAGAGAGAGAGAGAGAGCGAGGAGAGAGAGAGAGCGAGGAGAGAGAGAGAGAGCGAGGAGAGAGAGAGAGAGAGAGCAAGGTGAGAGAGAGAGAGCGAGGAGAGAGAGAGAGCGAGGAGAGAGAGACAGAGCTAGGAGAGAGAGATCGAGGAGAGAGAGAGAGCGAGGAGAGAGAGAGAGCGAGGAGAGAGAGAGAGCGAGAAGAAAGAGAGAGAGAGAGAGAAGAGTGCGCGAGAAGAGAGAGAGAGCGAGGAGAGAGAGAGAGTGAGGAGAGAGAGAGAGAGCGAGGAGAGAGAGAGAGCGAGGAGAGAGAGAGAGAGCGAGGAGAGAGAGAGAGCGCGAGGAGAGAGAGCGAGTGAGGAGAGAGAGAGAGCGAGGAGAGCGAGAAGAGAGAGAGATCAGGAGAGAGAGAGCGAGGAGAGAGAGAGAGAGAGCGAGGAGAGAGAGAGAGCGAGGAGAGAGAGAGAGTGCGAGGAGATAGAGAGAGAGGATGCGAGGAGAGAGTGCGAGGAGAGAGAGCGAGGAGAGAGAGAGCGAGGAGAGAGAGAGCGAGGAGAGAGCGCGAGGAGAGAGAGCGAGGAGAGAGACAGCGAGGAGAGAGAGAGCGAGGAGAGAGAGAGAGAGAGAGCGAGGAGAGAGAGAGAGCGAGGAGAGAGAGAGAGTGAGAAGAGAGCGCGAGGAGAGAGAGAGAGAGTAAGAGAGAGCGAGGAGAGAGAGAGCGAGGAGAGAGAGAGCGAGGAGAGAGAGAGAGCGAGGAGAGAGAGACAGAGCTAGGAGAGAGAGAGAGAGAGAGCGAGGAGAGAGAGAGAGAGCGAGAAGAGAGAGAGAGAGAGAGAAGAGTGCGCGAGAAGAGAGAGCGAGGAGAGAGAGAGTGCGGAGAGAGAGAGAGAGCGAGGAGAGAGAGCGAGGAGAGAGAGAGCGAGAAGAGCGAGAAGAGAGAGCGATCAAGGAGAGAGAGCGAGGAGAGAGAGAGAGCGAGGAGAGAGAGAGAGCGAGGAGAGAGAGAGAGAGCAAGGAGAGAGAGAGAGCGCGAGGAGAGAGAGAGAGTGAGGAGAGAGAGAGAGAGTGAGGAGAGAGAGAGAGAGCGAGGAGAGAGAGAGAGAGCGAGGAGAGAGAGAGAGAGCGAGGAGAGAGAGAGAGAGAGAGCAAGCGAGGAGAGAGAGCGAGGAGAGAGAGAGAGAGCGAGAAGAGAGCACGAGGAGAGAGAGCGAGGAGAGAGACAGCGAGGAGAGAGAGAGCGAGGAGAGAGAGAGAGAGCGAGGAGAGAGAGATAGAGAGAGAGAGCGAGGAGAGAGAGAGAGCGAGGAGAGAGAGCGAGAAGAGAGCGCGAAGAGAGCGAGAGAGCGAGGAGAGAGAGACAGAGCTAGGAGAGAGAGAGAGATCGAGGAGAGAGAGCGAGGAGAGAGAGAGAGTGAGAGAGAGCGAGGAGAGAGAGAGCGAGGAGAGAGAGAGAGCGAGGAGAGAGAGAGCGAAGAAGAGAGCGCGAGGAGAGAGAGAGAGAGCGAGGAGAGAGAGAGCGAGGAGAGAGAGAGCGAGGAGAGAGACAGCGAGGAGAGAGGGAGAGAGCGAGGGGAGAGAGAGCGAGGAGAGAGAGAGCGAGGAGAGAGAGAGCGAGGAGAGAGAGAGTGAGAGAGAAAGAATGAGGAGAGAGAGAGCGAGGACAGAGCGCGAGAAGAGAGCGTGAGGAGAGAGAGAAAGGGAGAGCGAGGAGAGTGAGAGAGAGAGAGCGAGGAAAGAGAGAGAGCGAGAGCGAGTAGAGAGCGCAGGAAGAGAGCGCGAGGAGAGAGAGAGCGAGGAGAGAGAGTGAGTGACAGAGCGAGAAGAGAGAGAGCGAGGCGAGAGAGAGTGAGGAGAGAGAAAGAATAAGGAGAGAGAGAAAGCGAGGAGAGAGCGCGAGAAGAGAGCACGAGGAGAGAGAGAGAAAGGGAGAGCGAGGAGAGAGAATGAGAGCGAGGAAAGAGAGAGAGATTGAGAAGAGAGCGCAGGAAGAGGGCGCGAGGAGAGAAAGCGAGGAGAGAGAGAGCGAGGAGAGTGAGAGAGCGCGAGGAGAGAGTGCGAGAAGAGAGAGAGCGAGGAGAGAGAGAGAGAGCGCGAGGAGAGAGAGAGAGAGAGAGCGAGGAGAGAGAGAGTAAGGGAGAGCGAGGAGAGAGAGAGAGCGAGGAGAGAGAGAGAGAGAGCGAGGGGAGAGAGAGAGAGCGAGGAGAGCGAGAAGAGAGAGAGATCGAGGAGAGAGAGAGAGCGAGGAGAGAGAGAGAGAGAGCGAGGAGAGAGAGAGAGAGAGAGAGGAAGCGAGGAGAGAGAGCGATGAGAGAGAGAGAGAGTGCAAGAAGAGAGCGCGAGGAGAGAGAGCGAGGAGAGAGACAGCGAGGAGAGAGAGAGCGAGGAGAGAGAGAGAGCGAGCGAGGAGAGAGAGAGAGCGAGAAGACAGAGAGAGCGAGAAGAGAGAGAGAGAGCTAGGAGAGAGAGAGAGAGAGCGAGGAGAGAGTGAGAGAGAGGGAGCGAGAAGAGAGAGAGAGAGCGAGGAGAGAGAGCGAGGAGAGAGAGAAGAGGGAGAGAGCGAGGAGAGAGAGAGAGAGAGCGAGGAGAGAGAGAGCGAGAAGAGAGCGCGAGGAGAGAGAGCGAGGAGAGAGACAGCGAGGAGAGAGAGAGAGCGAGGAGAGAGAGAGAGACAGAGCGAGAAGAGAGAGAGCGAGTTGAGAGAGAGTGAGGAGAGAGAAAGAATGAGAAGAGAGAGAGAGAGAAGAGTGCGCGAGAAGAGAGAGAGCGAGGAGCGAGAGAGTGAGGAGAGAGAGAGCGAGGAGAGAGAGAGAGCGAGGAGAGAGAGAGAGTGACGAGAGAGAGAGAGCGAGGAGAGCGAGAAGAGAGAGAGATCGAGGAGAGAGAGAGAGCGAGGAGAGAGAGAGAGAGAGAGCGAGGAGAGAGAGAGAGAGCGAGGAGAGAGAGAGAGAGAGCGAGGAGAGAGAGAGAGAGAGAGGAAGCGAGGAGAGAGAGCGAGGAGAGAGAGAGAGAGAGAGAGAGAGCGAGGAGAGAGACAGCGAGGAGAGAGAGAGAGAGCGAGGAGAGAGAGAGAGAGAGAGAGCGAGGAGAGAGAGAGAGTGAGGAGAGAGAGAGAGCGACAAGAGAGCGCGAGGAGAGAGAGAGAGAGAGTGAGAGAGAGCGAGGAGAGAGAGAGCGAGGAAAGAGAGAGAGCGAGGAGAGAGAGAGAGCGAGGAGAGAGAGAGAGCGAGGAGAGAGACAGCGAGGAGAGAGGGAGAGAGCAAGGAGAGAGAGAGGAAAGAGAGAGAGAGCGAGGAGAGAGAGAATGAGGAGAGAGAAAGAATGAGGAGAGCGAGGACAGAGCGCGAGAAGAGAGTGTGAGGAGAGAGAGAGAAAGGGAGAGCGAGGAGAGAGAGTGAAAGAGAGAGAGCGAGGAAAGAGAGAGAGAGAGCGAGAAGAGAGCGCAGGAAGAGAGCGCGAGGAGAGAGAGAGCGAGGAGAGAGAGATCGAGGAGAGAGAGAGAGAGACAGAGCGAGAAGAGAGAGAGCGAGGAAAGAGAGAGAGAGAGGAGAGAGAAAGAATGAGGAGAGAGAGAGAGCGAGGAGAGAGCGCGAGAAGAGAGCGCGAGGAGAGAGAGAGAAAGGGAGAGCGAGGAGTGAGAGAGAGAGAGCGAGGAAAGAGAGAGTGAGAAGAGAGCGCAGGAAGAGGGCGCGGTGAGAGAAAGCGAGGAGAGAGAGAGCGAGGAGAGAGAGAGAGCACGAGGAGAGAGCGCGAGAAGAGAGAGAGCGAGGAGAGAGAGAGAGAGAGAGCGAGGAGAGAGAGAGAGAGCGAGGAGCGAGAGAGAGAGAGCGAGGAGAGAGAGAGAGCGAGGAGAGAGAGAGAGAGCGAGGAGAGAGAGAGAGAGAGCAAGGTGAGAGAGAGAGAGCGAGGAGAGAGAGAGAGCGAGGAGAGAGAGACAGAGCTAGGAGAGAGAGATCGAGGAGAGAGAGAGAGCGAGGAGAGAGAGAGAGCGAGGAGAGAGAGAGAGCGAGAAGAAAGAGAGAGAGAGAGAAGAGTGCGCGAGAAGAGAGAGAGAGCGAGGAGAGAGAGAGAGTGAGGAGAGAGAGAGAGAGCGAGGAGAGAGAGAGAGCGAGGAGAGAGAGAGAGAGCGAGGAGAGAGAGAGAGCGCGAGGAGAGAGAGCGAGTGAGGAGAGAGAGAGAGCGAGGAGAGAGAGAGCGAGGAGAGAGAGAGCGAGGAGAGAGCGCGAGGAGAGAGAGCGAGGAGAGAG
>NC_091991.1:103827248-103829012 GCF_044704955.1 Pristiophorus japonicus | reverse complement strand
GAGGGAGCAATGAGAGAGAGTGAGGAGAGAGAGAGAGAGAGAGAGCAAGTAGAGAGAGAGAGCAAGGAGAGAGAGAGAGGATGGAGAGAGAGCGAGAGAGGAGAGAGCGAGGAGAGAGAGCGAGAAGAGAGAGAGAGCGAGGAGAGTGAGAGAGAGCGAGGAGAGAGAGAGCGCGAGGAGAGAGAGCGAGGACAGAGAGAGAGTAAGGAGAGAGAGAGAGCGAGGAGAGAGAGAGCGAGGAGAGAGAGAGAGCGAGAAGAGAGCGCGAGAAGAGAGCGCGAGGAGCGAGAAAGAGAGCGAGAAGAGAGCGTGAGAAGAGAGCGCGAGGAGAGAGATAGAGATCGAGAAGAGAGAGCGAGGAGAGAGAGTGAGAAGAGAGAGAGAGCGAGGAGAGAGAGCGAGGAGAGAGAGAGCGAGAAGAGAGCGCGAGAAGAGAGAGAGAGCGAGGAGAGAGAGAGCGAGGCGAGAGAGCGAGGAGGGAGAGCGAGGAGAGAGCGAGAGAGCGAGGAGAGAGAGAGCGAGGAGAGAGAGTGAGAGCGAGAAGAGAGCGCGAGAAGAAAGAGAGCGAGGAGAGAGAGAGAGCGAGGAGAGAACGAGTGAGAGAGCGAGGAGAGAGAGAGTGGGCGATTGAGCGAGAAGAGAGTGAGAGAGAGAGAGAGAGCGAGGAGAGCGAGAGAGAGAGAGAGCGATGAGAGAGAGAGCGATGAGAGAGGGAGAGAGAGAGCGAGGAGAGAGAGAGCGAGGAGAGAGAGAGAGAGAGAGAGCGAGGAGAGAGAGAGAGCGAGGAGAGAGAGAGAGAGCGAGGAGAGAGAGAGAGATAGAGCGAGAGAGCGAGAAGAGAGTGCGAGAAAAGAGAGAGAGCGAGGAGAGAGACAGAGAGAGCGAGGAGAGAGAGAGAGCCCGAGGAGAGAGAGAGAGCGAGGAGAGAGAGAGAAAAAGAGAGAGAGAGAGAGAGAGGAGAGAGAGAGAGAGCGAGGAGAGAGAGAGAGAGAGAGCGAGGAGAGAGAGAGAGAGCGAGGAGAGAGAGGGAGCTAGGAGAGAGAGTGGAGAGAGAGAGAGAGAGAGAGAGAGCAAGGAGAGAGAGAGCAAGGAGAGAGAGAGAGAGGATGGAGAGAGAAAGCGAGAGAGGAGAGAGCGAGGAGAGAGAGCGAGAAGAGAGAGAGAGCGAGGAGAGAGTGAGAGAGCGAGGAGAGACAGAGAGCGCGAGGAGAGAGAGCGAGGGAGAGAGAGAGAGCAAGAGAGCGCGAGAAGAGAGCGCGAGAAGAGAGAGAGAGCGAGGAGAGAGAGATCGAGGAGAGAGAGAGCGAGGAGAGAGCGCGAGAAGAGAGCGCGAGGAGCGAGAAGAGAGCGAGGAGAGAGAGAGCGAGAAGAGAGCGCGAGAAGAGAGCGCGAGGAGAGAGATAGAGAGCGATGAGAGAGAGCGAGGAGAGAGAGTGAGAAGAGAGAGAGTGAGGAGAGCGAGGAGAGAGAGAGAGCGAGAAGAGAGCGCGAGAAGAGAGAGAGCGAGGAGAGAGAGAGAGAGCGAGGAGGGAGAGCGAGGAGGAGAGAGAGAGCGAGAGAGCGAGGAGAGAGAGAGCGCGAGGAGAGAGAGTGAGAGCGAGAAGAGAGCGCGAGAAGAGAGAGCGAGGATCGAGAGAGCGAGGAGAGAACGAGTGAGAGAGCGAGGAGAGAGAGAGTGCGATAGAGCGAGAAGAGAGCGAGAGAGAGAGAGCGAGGAGAGAGAGAGAGAGAGAGCGAGGAGAGAGAGGGCGATGAGAGAGAGAG
>NC_091991.1:100374838-100479548 GCF_044704955.1 Pristiophorus japonicus | reverse complement strand
CTCACCCTCCCCTGTCCCAGACTGACTCAGACCCCTCATGCTCCCCTGACCCAGACCCCTGTTCCAGACTGGCCCAGACATCCCCCTCCCCTGTCCCAGACTGACCCCCCCCCCCTCACCCTCCTCTGTCCCAGTCTGACCCAGACACCCCCTCACCCTCCCCCGTCCCAGACTAACCCAGACCCCCCCTCACCCTCCCCTGTCCCAGAATGACACAGACCCCCCCTCCCCTGTCCCAGACTGACGCAGACTCCCCCTCACCCTCCCCTGTCCCAGACTGACCCAGAGCCCCCCTCACGCTCCCCTGTCCCAGACTGACCCATACCCTACCTCACGCTCCCCAGTCCCAGACTGAGCCAGACCCCTTCACCCTCCCCTGTCCCACACTGACCCCCCCCCCATCACCCTCCCCTGACCCAGATGCCCCTCACCCTCCCCTGTCCCAGACTGACTCAGAACCCCCCTCACCCTCCCCTGTCCCAGACTGACTCAGGCCACACCCCTCACACTCCCCTGTCCCAGACTGAGCCAGACGCCCTCACCCTCCCCTGTCCCAGACTGACCCAGACCCCCCCTCACCCTCCTCTGTCCCAGTCTGACCCAGACCCCCCCTCACCCTCCTCTGTCCCAGTCTGACCCAGACCCGCCCTCACCCTCCCCCGTCCCAGACTAACTAAGACCCCCCCTCACCCTCCGCTGTCCCAGAATGACAAAGACCCCCCCCTCCCCTGTCCCAGACTGACGCAGACTCCCCCTCACCCTCCCCTGTCCTAGACTGACCCAGACCACCCCTCACGCTCCCCTGTCCCAGACTGACCCATACCCTACCTCACGCTCCCCAGTCCCAGACTGACCCAAACCCTCACTCACCCTCCTCTGTCCCAGACTGACGCTAACCTTCCCACTCACCCTCCCCTGTCCCAGACTGACCCAGACCCCCCCCTCACGCTCCCCTGTCCCAGATTGACCCAGACCCTACCTCGCCCTTCCCAGTCCCAGACTGACCCAGACCCCCCCCTCACCCTCCCCTATCCCAGACTGACCCAGGTCACCCCCCTCACCCTCCCCTGTCCCAAACTGAGCCCGACGCCCTCACCCTCACCTGTGCCAGACTGACCCAGACCACCCTCACCCTTCCCTGACCCAGACACCCCCCTCACCCTCTCCTGTCCCAGACTGACCCAGACCCCACTCATGCTCCCCTGTCCCAGACTGACCGAGACCCCCCACCCCCTGTCCCAGACTGACCCAGACCCTCTCACCCTCCCCTGACCCAGACCCCCTCACCCTCCCCTCTTCCAGACTGACCCCCATCCCCTCACCCTTCCCTGTCCCAGACTGACTCAGATGCCCCTCACCCTTCCCTGACCCAGACATCCCCTCACCCTACCCTGTCCCAGACTGACCCGGGCCACCCCCCTCACCCGCCCCTGCCTCATACTGAGCCAGTCCCCTCACCCTCCCCTGTCCCACACTGACCCCCCCCCCATCACCCTCCCCTGTCCCAGACGGACCCAGACACCCCCTCACCCTCCCTTGTCCCAGACTGACCCAGAACACCTGACCCCCCCCCTGTACCAGACTGACCCCCTCACCCTCCCCTGTCCCAGACTGACTCAGAACCCCCCCTCACCCTCCCCTGTCCCAGACTGACTCAGAACCCCCCTCACCCTCCCCTGTCCCAGACTGACTCAGGCCACCCCCTCACACTCCCCTGTCCCAGACTGAGCCAGACGCCCTCACGCTCCCCTGACCCAGACCCCCCTTCACCCTCCCCTGTTCCAGACTGGCCCAGACATCCCCCTCCCCTGTCCCAGACTGACCCCCCCCCCCCCTCACCCTCCTCTGTCCCAGTCTGACCCAGAACCCCCCTCACCCTCCCCCGTCCCAGACTAACCCAGACCCCCCCTCAACCTCCCCTGTCCCAGAATGACACAGACCCCCCCCTCCTCTGTCCCAGACTGACGCAGACTCCCCCTCACTCTCCCCTGTCCCAGACTGACACAGACCCCCCTCACGCTCCCCTGTCCCAGACTGACCCTAACCTTCCCCCTCACCCTCCCGTGTCCCAGACTGACCCAGAACCCCCCTCACGCTCCCCTGTCCCAGACTGACCCATACCCAACCTCGCCCTTCCCAGTCCCAGACTGACACAGACCCTCCCTCACCCTCCTCTGTCCCAGACTGACCCTAACCTTCCCCCTCACCCTCCTCTGTCCCAGACTGACCCCCCCCTCACAATCCTGTGTCACAGACTGACCCCCCACCCCCTCACCCTCCCCTGTCCCAGACTGACCCAAGCCAGCCCCCTCACCCTCCCCTGTGCCAGACTGACCCAGACCCACCATTACCCTCCCCTGTCCCAGCCTGACCCAGAACCCCCCTCAACCTCCCCTGTCCCCACCTTTCCCAGACTGCCCCACCTCACCCTTCCCTGTCCCAGACTGACCCAGACCACACCTCACCCTACCTGTCCCCCCCCATGTCCCAGACTGCCCCACCCTTCACCCTCCCCAGTTCCAGACTGACCCACCCCCCCTCACCCTCCCCTGTACCAGACTGACCCAGACCCACCATTACCCTCCCCTGTCCCAGACTGACCCAGAACCCCCCTCAACCTCCCCTGTCCCCCCCTTTCCCAGACTGTCCCAGACTGACCCGGACCACACCTCACCCTCCCCTGTCCCAGACTGATCCAGACCCCCCTCACGCTCCCCTGTCCCAGACTGACCCAGATCCCCCCCTCCACTGTCCCAGACTGACCCAGACCCTCTCGGCCTCCCCTGACCCAGACCCCCCTCCCCCTCCCCTGTCCCAGACTGACCCAGACCCCGCCTCTCACTCCCCTGTCCCAGACTGACCCAGACCCCCTCACCCTCCCCTCTCCCAGACTGACCCCCAACCCCTCACCCTCCCCTGTCCCAGACTGACCCAGAACCCCCTCACCCTCCCCTGTCCCAGATTGACCCAGAACGCCCTGACCCACCCCTGTCCCTGACTGACCCAGACTCCCCCCTCACCCTCCCCTGTCCCAGACTGCCCCCCCCTCACCCTCCCCTGTTCCAGACTGACACCACCCCCCTCACCCTCCCCTGTCCCAGACTGACCCAGGTCACCCCCCTCACCCTCCCCTGTCCCAGACTGACCTAGGTCACCCCCCTCACCCTCCCCTGTCCCAGACTGAGCCAGACGCCCTCACCCTCCCCTGTGCCAGACTGACTTGGTCCACCCTCACCCTTCCCTGACCCAGACACCCCCCTCACCCTCTCCTGTCCCAGACTGACCCAGAACCCGCTCACGCTCCCCTGTCCCAGACTGACCCAGACCCCCCCCATCCACTGTCCCAGACTGAACCAGACCCTCTCACCCTCCCCTGACCCAGACCCCCTCACCCTCCCCTCTTCCAGATTGACCCCCACCCCCTCACCCTCCCCTGTACCAGACTGATCCAGACGCCCCTCACCCTCCCCTGCTCCACACTGACCCCCCGTCCCATCACACTCCCCTGTCCCAGACGGACCCAGACGCCCCTCTTCCTCCCCTGTCCCAGATGGACGCAGACACCCCCTCACCCTCCCCTGTCCCAGACTGACCCATATCACCTGTCCCCCCCCTCTCCCAGACTGCCCCCCCCTCACCCTCCCCTGTCCCAGACTGACCCAGACCCACTCCCCCTCCCCTGTCCCAGACTGACCCAGACCCCCTCACCCTCCCCTGTTCCAGATTGACCCAGGCCACGCCCCTCACCCTCCCCTGTCCCAGGCTGATCCAGAAGACCCCCCTCACGCTCCCCTGTCCCAGACTGACCCAGATCCCCCCTCGACTGACCCAGACCTTCTCACCCTCCCCTGACCCAGACCCCCCTCCCCCTCCCCTGTCCCAGACTGACCCAGACCCCGTCTCTCACTCCCCTGTCCCAGACTGACCCAGATCCCCTCACCCTCCCCTCTCCCAGACTGACCCCCACCCCCTCACCCTCCCCTGTCCCAGACTGACCCAGACCCCCCTCACCCTCCTCTGTCCCAGTCTGACCCAGACCCCCCCTCACCCTCCTCTGTCCCAGTCTGACCCAGACCCCCCCTCACCCTCCCCCGTCCCAGACTAACTAAGACCCCCCCTCCCCTGTCCCAGACTGACGCAGACTCCCCCTCACCCTCCCCTGTCCTAGACTGACCCAGACCACCCCTCACGCTCCCCTGTCCCAGACTGACCCATACCCTACCTCACGCTCCCCAGTCCCAGACTGACCCAAACCCTCACTCACCCTCCTCTGTCCCAGACTGACGCTAACCTTCCCCCTCACCCTCCCCTGTCCCAGACTGACCCAGACCCCCCCCTCACGCTCCCCTGTCCCAGATTGACCCAGACCCTACCTCGCCCTTCCCAGTCCCAGACTGACCCAGACCCCCCCTCACCCTCCCCTATCCCAGACTGACCCAGGTCACCCCCCTCACCCTCCCCTGTCCCAAACTGAGCCCGACGCCCTCACCCTCACCTGTGCCAGACTGACCCAGACCACCCTCACCCTTCCCTGACCCAGACACCCCCCTCACCCTCTCCTGTCCCAGACTGACCCAGACCCCACTCATGCTCCCCTGTCCCAGACTGACCGAGACCCCCCACCCCCTGTCCCAGACTGACCCAGACCCTCTCACCCTCCCCTGACCCAGACCCCCTCACCCTCCCCTCTTCCAGACTGACCCCCATCCCCTCACCCTTCCCTGTCCCAGACTGACTCAGATGCCCCTCACCCTTCCCTGACCCAGACATCCCCTCACCCTACCCTGTCCCAGACTGACCCGGGCCACCCCCCTCACCCGCCCCTGCCTCATACTGAGCCAGTCCCCTCACCCTCCCCTGTCCCACACTGACCCCCCCCCCATCACCCTCCCCTGACCCAGATGCCCCTCACCCTCCCCTGTCCCAGACGGACCCAGACACCCCCTCACCCTCCCTTGTCCCAGACTGACCCAGAACACCTGACCCCCCCCTGTACCAGACTGACCCCCTCACCCTCCCCTGTCCCAGACTGACTCAGAACCCCCCTCACCCTCCCCTGTCCCAGACTGACTCAGGCCACCCCCTCACACTCCCCTGTCCCAGACTGAGCCAGACGCCCTCACGCTCCCCTGACCCAGACCCCCCTTCACCCTCCCCTGTTCCAGACTGGCCCAGACATCCCCCTCCCCTGTCCCAGACTGACCCCCCCCCCCTCACCCTCCTCTGTCCCAGTCTGACCCAGAACCCCCCTCACCCTCCCCCGTCCCAGACTAACCCAGACCCCCCCTCACCCTCCCCTGTCCCAGAATGACACAGACCCCCCCCTCCTCTGTCCCAGACTGACGCAGACTCCCCCTCACCCTCCCCTGTCCCAGACTGACACAGACCCCCCTCACGCTCCCCTGTCCCAGACTGACCCTAACCTTCCCCCTCACCCTCCCGTGTCCCAGACTGACCCAGAACCCCCCTCACGCTCCCCTGTCCCAGACTGACCCATACCCAACCTCGCCCTTCCCAGTCCCAGACTGACACAGACCCTCCCTCACCCTCCTCTGTCCCAGACTGACCCTAACCTTCCCCCTCACCCTCCTCTGTCCCAGACTGACCCCCCCCTCACAATCCTGCGTCACAGACTGACCCCCCCCCCCCTCACCCTCCCCTGTCCCAGACTGACCCAAGCCAGCCCCCTCACCCTCCCCTGTGCCAGACTGACCCAGACCCACCATTACCCTCCCCTGTCCCAGCCTGACCCAGAACCCCCCTCAACCTCCCCTGTCCCCACCTTTCCCAGACTGCCCCACCTCACCCTTCCCTGTCCCAGACTGACCCAGACCACACCTCACCCTACCTGTCCCCCCCCATGTCCCAGACTGCCCCACCCTTCACCCTCCCCAGTTCCAGACTGACCCACCCCCCCTCACCCTCCCCTGTACCAGACTGACCCAGACCCACCATTACCCTCCCCTGTCCCAGACTGACCCAGAACCCCCCTCAACCTCCCCTGTCCCCCCCTTTCCCAGATTGTCCCAGACTGACCCGGACCACACCTCACCCTCCCCTGTCCCAGACTGATCCAGACCCCCCTCACGCTCCCCTGTCCCAGACTGACCCAGATCCCCCCCTCCACTGTCCCAGACTGACCCAGACCCTCTCGGCCTCCCCTGACCCAGACCCCCCTCCCCCTCCCCTGTCCCAGACTGACCCAGACCCCGCCTCTCACTCCCCTGTCCCAGACTGACCCAGACCCCCTCACCCTCCCCTCTCCCAGACTGACCCCCAACCCCTCACCCTCCCCTGTCCCAGACTGACCCAGAACCCCCTCACCCTCCCCTGTCCCAGATTGACCCAGAACGCCCTGACCCACCCCTGTCCCTGACTGACCCAGACTCCCCCCTCACCCTCCCCTGTCCCAGACTGCCCCCCCCTCACCCTCCCCTGTTCCAGACTGACACCACCCCCCTCACCCTCCCCTGTCCCAGACTGACCCAGGTCACCCCCCTCACCCTCCCCTGTCCCAGACTGACCTAGGTCACCCCCCTCACCCTCCCCTGTCCCAGACTGAGCCAGACGCCCTCACCCTCCCCTGTGCCAGACTGACTTGGTCCACCCTCACCCTTCCCTGACCCAGACACCCCCCTCACCCTCTCCTGTCCCAGACTGACCCAGAACCCGCTCACGCTCCCCTGTCCCAGACTGACCCAGACCCCCTCCATCCACTGTCCCAGACTGAACCAGACCCTCTCACCCTCCCCTGACCCAGACCCCCTCACCCTCCCCTCTTCCAGATTGACCCCCACCCCCTCACCCTCCCCTGTCCCAGACTGATCCAGACGCCCCTCACCCTCCCCTGCCCCACACTGACCCCCCGTCCCATCACACTCCCCTGTCCCAGACGGACCCAGACGCCCCTCTTCCTCCCCTGTCCCAGATGGACGCAGACACCCCCTCACCCTCCCCTGTCCCAGACTGACCCATACCACCTGTCCCCCCCCTCTCCCAGACTGCCCCCCCCTCACCCTCCCCTGTCCCAGACTGACCCAGACCCACTCCCCCTCCCCTGTCCCAGACTGACCCAGACCCCCTCACCCTCCCCTGTTCCAGATTGACCCAGGCCACGCCCCTCACCCTCCCCTGTCCCAGGCTGATCCAGAAGACCCCCCTCACGCTCCCCTGTCCCAGACTGACCCAGATCCCCCCTCGACTGACCCAGACCTTCTCACCCTCCCCTGACCCAGACCCCCCTCCCCCTCCCCTGTCCCAGACTGACCCAGACCCCGTCTCTCACTCCCCTGTCCCAGACTGACCCAGATCCCCTCACCCTCCCCTCTCCCAGACTGACCCCCACCCCCTCACCCTCCCCTGTCCCAGACTGACCCAGACACCCCTCACCCTCCCCTGTCCCAGACTGACCCAGACCCCCCTCCCCCTCCCCTGTCCCAGACTGACCCAGAACCCCCCCACCCTCCCCTGTCCCAGATTGACCCAGACCACCCTCACCCTTCCCTGACCCAGACCCTCTCACCCTCCCCTCTTCCAGACTGACCCCCACCCCCTCACTCTCCCCTGTCGCAGACTGACTCAGATGCCCCTCACCCTTCCCTGACCCAGACATCCCCTCACCCTACCCTGTCCCAGACTGACCCGGGCCACCCCCTCACCCGCCCCTGCCCCATACTGAGCCAGACCCCCTCACACTCCACTGTCCAACACTGACCCCCTCCCCCATCACCCTCCCCTGTCCCAGATGCCCCTCACCCTCCCCTGTCCCAGACAGACCCAGACACCCCCTCACCCTCCCCTGTCCCAGACTGACTCAGAACACCCTCACCCTCCCCTGTCCCAGACTGACTCAGAACCCCCCCTCACCCTCCCCTGTCCCAGACTGACTCAGAACACCCTCACCCTCCCCTGTCCCAGACTGACTCAGGCCACCCCCCTCACCCTCCCCTGTCCCAGACTGAGCCAGACGCCCTCAACCTCCCCTGTCCCAGACTGACCCAGACCCCCCTCACCCTCCCCTGTCCCAGACTGACCCAGACCCCTCACCCTCCCCTGACCCAGACCCCCCTTCACCCTCCCCTGTTCCAGACTGGCCCAGACATCCCCCTCCCCTGTCCCAGACTGACCCCCTCCCCCTCACCCTCCCCTGTCCCAGTCTGACCCATACCCCCCCTCACCCTCCCCCGTCCCAGACTAACCCAGACCCCCCCTCACCCTCCCCTGTCCCAGAATGACACAGACCCCCCCCTCCCCTGTCCCAGACTGACGCAGACTCCCCCTCACCCTCCCCTGTCCCAGACAGACCCAGAACCCACTTCACGCTCCCCTGTCCCAGACTGACCCATACCCTACCTCACGCTCCCCAGTCCCAGACTGACACCGACCCTCCCTCACCCTCCTCTGTCCCAGACTGACCCTAACCTTCCCCCTCACCCTCCCCTGTCCAAGACTGACCCAGACCCCCCCTCACGCTCCCCTATACCAGACTGAGCCATACCCTACCTCGCCCTTCCCAGTCCCAGACTGACCCAGACACCCCTCACCCTCCTCTGTCCCAGACTGACCCCCCCCCCCTCACAATCCCGTGTCACAGACTGACCCCCCACCCCCTCAACCTCCCCTGTCCCAGGCTGACCCAGACCTCCCTCACCCTCATCTGTCCCAGACTGACACCCCCCCTCACCCTCCCCTGTCCCAGACTGACCCAAGCCAGCCCCCTCACCCTCCCCTGTGCCAGACTGACCCAGACCACCCTCACCCTTTCCTGACCCCGACACCCCCCTCACGCTCCCCTATCCCAGACTGACCCAGACCCCCCGCCTCAACCATCTTGTCCCAGACTGACGCAGACCCCCTCACCCTCCCCTGTCCCAGACTGATCCAGACGCCCCTCACCCTCCCCTGACCCACACTGACCCCCCCGCACATCACCCTCCCCTGTCCCAGACTGACCCAGACGCCCCTCATCCTCCCCTGATCCAGATGGACACAGACACCCCCTCACCCTCCCCTGTAGCAGACTGACCCAGACCCACTCACCCTCCCCTGTCCCAGACTGACCCAGACCCCCTCACCCTACCCTGTTCCAGACTGACCTAGGCCACCCCCCTCACCCTCCCCTCTCCTAGACTGACCCAGACCACACCTCACCCTCCCCTGTCCCAGACTGACCCCCCTCACCCTCTCCAGTTCCAGACTGATCCCCCCTCACCCTCCCCTGTCCCAGACTGATCCAGACCCCCCTCACGCTCCCCTGTCCCAGACTGACCCAGATCCCCCCCCTCCACTGTCCAGACTGACCCAGACCCTCTCACCCTCCCCTGACCCAGACCCCCCCTCCCCTCCCCTGTCCCAGACTGACCCAGACCCCGCCTCTCACTCCCCTGTCCCAGACTGACCCAGACCCCCTCACCCTCCCCTGTTCCAGACTGACCCAAGCCAGCCCCCTCACCCTCCCCTGTGCCAGACTGACCCAGACCCACCATTACCCTCCCCTGTCCCAGCCTGACCCAGAACCCCCCTCAACCTCCCCTGTCCCCCCCTTTCCCAGACTGCCCCACCTGACCCTCCCCTGTCCCAGACTGCCCCACCCCTCACCCTCCCCAGTTCCAGACTGACCCAGACCCAGACTCCCCTCACCCTCCCCTGTCCCAGACTGACCCAGAACCCCCTCACCCTCCCCTGTCCCAGATTGACCCAGAACCCCCTCACCCACCCCTGTCCCTGACTGACCCAGACCCCCCCTCACCCTCCCCTGTCCCAGACTGCCCCCCCTCACCCTCCCCTGTTCCAGACTATCACCACCCCCCTCACCCTCCCCTGTCCCAGACTGAGCCAGACGCCCTCACCCTCCCCTGTGCCAGACTGACCTAGACCACCCTCACCCTTCCCTGACCCAGACATCCCCCTCAACCTCTCCTGTCCCAGACTGACCCAGACCCCCCTCACCCTCCCCTGTCACATACTGACCCAGAATCCCCTCACCTTCCCCTGTCCCAGACTGACCCAGACCACCCCTCACCCGCCCCTGTCCCAGACTGACCCAGAACCCCCTCACCCTCCCCTGTCCCAGATTGACCCAGAACCCCCTCACCCATCCCTGTCCCTGACTGACCCAGACTCCCCCTCACCCTCCCCTGTCCCAGACTGCCCCCCCCCTCACCCTCCCCTGTTCCAGACTGACACCACCCCCCTCACCCTCCCCTGTCCCAGACTGACCCAGGTCACCCACCTCACCCTCCCCTGTCCCAGACTGAGCCAGACGCCCTCACCCTCCCCTGTGCCAGACTGACCCAGACCACCCTCACCCTTCCCTGACCCAGACATCCCCCTCACCCTCTCCTGTCCCAGACTGACGCAGACCCCACTCATGCTCCCCTGTCCCAGACTGACCCAGACCCCCCCCCCTCCACTGTCCCAGACTGACCCAGACCCTCTCACCCTCCCCTGACCCAGACCCCCTCACCCTCCCCTCTTCCAGACTGACCCCCACCCCCTCACCCTCCCCTGTCCCAGACTGACTCAGATGCCCCTCACCCTTCCTGAGCCAGACATCCCCTCACCCTACCCTGTCCCAGACTGACCCGGGCCACCCCCCTCACCCGCCCCTGCCTCATACTGAGCCAGACCCCCTCACCCTCCCCTGTCCCACACTGACCCCCCCCCCCCCCCATCACCCTCCCCTGACCCAGATGCCCCTCACCCTCCCCTGTCCCAGACGGACCCAGACACCCCCTCACCCTCCCTTGTCCCAGACTGACCCAGAACACCTGACCCCCCCCTGTACCAGACTGTCCCCCCTCACCCTCCCCTGTCCCAGACTGACTCAGAACCCCCCTCACCCTCCCCTGTCCCAGACTGACTCAGACCCCTCATGCTCCCCTGACCCAGACCCCTGTTCCAGACTGGCCCAGACATCCCCCTCCCCTGTCCCAGACTGACCCCCCCCCCCCTCACCCTCCTCTGTCCCAGTCTGACCCAGACACCCCCTCACCCTCCCCCGTCCCAGACTAACCCAGACCCCCCCTCACCCTCCCCTGTCCCAGAATGACACAGACCCCCCCTCCCCTGTCCCAGACTGACGCAGACTCCCCCTCACCCTCCCCTGTCCCAGACTGACCCAGAGCCCCCCTCACGCTCCCCTGTCCCAGACTGACCCATACCCTACCTCACGCTCCCCAGTCCCAGACTGAGCCAGACCCCTTCACCCTCCCCTGTCCCACACTGACCCCCCCCCCATCACCCTCCCCTGACCCAGATGCCCCTCACCCTCCCCTGTCACAGACTGACTCAGAACCCCCCTCACCCTCCCCTGTCCCAGACTGACTCAGGCCACACCCCTCACACTCCCCTGTCCCAGACTGAGCCAGACGCCCTCACCCTCCCCTGTCCCAGACTGACCCAGACCCCCCCTCACCCTCCTCTGTCCCAGTCTGACCCAGACCCCCCCTCACCCTCCTCTGTCCCAGTCTGACCCAGACCCGCCCTCACCCTCCCCCGTCCCAGACTAACTAAGACCCCCCCTCACCCTCCGCTGTCCCAGAATGACAAAGACCCCCCCCTCCCCTGTCCCAGACTGACGCAGACTCCCCCTCACCCTCCCCTGTCCTAGACTGACCCAGACCACCCCTCACGCTCCCCTGTCCCAGACTGACCCATACCCTACCTCACGCTCCCCAGTCCCAGACTGACCCAAACCCTCACTCACCCTCCTCTGTCCCAGACTGACGCTAACCTTCCCACTCACCCTCCCCTGTCCCAGACTGACCCAGACCCCCCCCTCACGCTCCCCTGTCCCAGATTGACCCAGACCCTACCTCGCCCTTCCCAGTCCCAGACTGACCCAGACCCCCCCCTCACCCTCCCCTATCCCAGACTGACCCAGGTCACCCCCCTCACCCTCCCCTGTCCCAAACTGAGCCCGACGCCCTCACCCTCACCTGTGCCAGACTGACCCAGACCACCCTCACCCTTCCCTGACCCAGACACCCCCCTCACCCTCTCCTGTCCCAGACTGACCCAGACCCCACTCATGCTCCCCTGTCCCAGACTGACCGAGACCCCCCACCCCCTGTCCCAGACTGACCCAGACCCTCTCACCCTCCCCTGACCCAGACCCCCTCACCCTCCCCTCTTCCAGACTGACCCCCATCCCCTCACCCTTCCCTGTCCCAGACTGACTCAGATGCCCCTCACCCTTCCCTGACCCAGACATCCCCTCACCCTACCCTGTCCCAGACTGACCCGGGCCACCCCCCTCACCCGCCCCTGCCTCATACTGAGCCAGTCCCCTCACCCTCCCCTGTCCCACACTGACCCCCCCCCCATCACCCTCCCCTGACCCAGATGCCCCTCACCCTCCCCTGTCCCAGACGGACCCAGACACCCCCTCACCCTCCCTTGTCCCAGACTGACCCAGAACACCTGACCCCCCCCCTGTACCAGACTGACCCCCTCACCCTCCCCTGTCCCAGACTGACTCAGAACCCCCCCTCACCCTCCCCTGTCCCAGACTGACTCAGAACCCCCCTCACCCTCCCCTGTCCCAGACTGACTCAGGCCACCCCCTCACACTCCCCTGTCCCAGACTGAGCCAGACGCCCTCACGCTCCCCTGACCCAGACCCCCCTTCACCCTCCCCTGTTCCAGACTGGCCCAGACATCCCCCTCCCCTGTCCCAGACTGACCCCCCCCCCCCCTCACCCTCCTCTGTCCCAGTCTGACCCAGAACCCCCCTCACCCTCCCCCGTCCCAGACTAACCCAGACCCCCCCTCAACCTCCCCTGTCCCAGAATGACACAGACCCCCCCCTCCTCTGTCCCAGACTGACGCAGACTCCCCCTCACTCTCCCCTGTCCCAGACTGACACAGACCCCCCTCACGCTCCCCTGTCCCAGACTGACCCTAACCTTCCCCCTCACCCTCCCGTGTCCCAGACTGACCCAGAACCCCCCTCACGCTCCCCTGTCCCAGACTGACCCATACCCAACCTCGCCCTTCCCAGTCCCAGACTGACACAGACCCTCCCTCACCCTCCTCTGTCCCAGACTGACCCTAACCTTCCCCCTCACCCTCCTCTGTCCCAGACTGACCCCCCCCTCACAATCCTGTGTCACAGACTGACCCCCCACCCCCTCACCCTCCCCTGTCCCAGACTGACCCAAGCCAGCCCCCTCACCCTCCCCTGTGCCAGACTGACCCAGACCCACCATTACCCTCCCCTGTCCCAGCCTGACCCAGAACCCCCCTCAACCTCCCCTGTCCCCACCTTTCCCAGACTGCCCCACCTCACCCTTCCCTGTCCCAGACTGACCCTAACCTTCCCCCTCACCCTCCCGTGTCCCAGACTGACCCAGAACCCCCCTCACGCTCCCCTGTCCCAGACTGACCCATACCCAACCTCGCCCTTCCCAGTCCCAGACTGACACAGACCCTCCCTCACCCTCCTCTGTCCCAGACTGACCCTAACCTTCCCCCTCACCCTCCTCTGTCCCAGACTGACCCCCCCCTCACAATCCTGTGTCACAGACTGACCCCCCCCCCCCTCACCCTCCCCTGTCCCAGACTGACCCAAGCCAGCCCCCTCACCCTCCCCTGTGCCAGACTGACCCAGACCCACCATTACCCTCCCCTGTCCCAGCCTGACCCAGAACCCCCCTCAACCTCCCCTGTCCCCACCTTTCCCAGACTGCCCCACCTCACCCTTCCCTGTCCCAGACTGACCCAGACCACACCTCACCCTACCTGTCCCCCCCCATGTCCCAGACTGCCCCACCCTTCACCCTCCCCAGTTCCAGACTGACCCACCCCCCCTCACCCTCCCCTGTACCAGACTGACCCAGACCCACCATTACCCTCCCCTGTCCCAGACTGACCCAGAACCCCCCTCAACCTCCCCTGTCCCCCCCTTTCCCAGATTGTCCCAGACTGACCCGGACCACACCTCACCCTCCCCTGTCCCAGACTGATCCAGACCCCCCTCACGCTCCCCTGTCCCAGACTGACCCAGATCCCCCCCTCCACTGTCCCAGACTGACCCAGACCCTCTCGGCCTCCCCTGACCCAGACCCCCCTCCCCCTCCCCTGTCCCAGACTGACCCAGACCCCGCCTCTCACTCCCCTGTCCCAGACTGACCCAGACCCCCTCACCCTCCCCTCTCCCAGACTGACCCCCAACCCCTCACCCTCCCCTGTCCCAGACTGACCCAGAACCCCCTCACCCTCCCCTGTCCCAGATTGACCCAGAACGCCCTGACCCACCCCTGTCCCTGACTGACCCAGACTCCCCCCTCACCCTCCCCTGTCCCAGACTGCCCCCCCCTCACCCTCCCCTGTTCCAGACTGACACCACCCCCCTCACCCTCCCCTGTCCCAGACTGACCCAGGTCACCCCCCTCACCCTCCCCTGTCCCAGACTGACCTAGGTCACCCCCCTCACCCTCCCCTGTCCCAGACTGAGCCAGACGCCCTCACCCTCCCCTGTGCCAGACTGACTTGGTCCACCCTCACCCTTCCCTGACCCAGACACCCCCCTCACCCTCTCCTGTCCCAGACTGACCCAGAACCCGCTCACGCTCCCCTGTCCCAGACTGACCCAGACCCCCTCCATCCACTGTCCCAGACTGAACCAGACCCTCTCACCCTCCCCTGACCCAGACCCCCTCACCCTCCCCTCTTCCAGATTGACCCCCACCCCCTCACCCTCCCCTGTCCCAGACTGATCCAGACGCCCCTCACCCTCCCCTGCCCCACACTGACCCCCCGTCCCATCACACTCCCCTGTCCCAGACGGACCCAGACGCCCCTCTTCCTCCCCTGTCCCAGATGGACGCAGACACCCCCTCACCCTCCCCTGTCCCAGACTGACCCATACCACCTGTCCCCCCCCTCTCCCAGACTGCCCCCCCCTCACCCTCCCCTGTCCCAGACTGACCCAGACCCCCTCACCCTCCCCTGTTCCAGATTGACCCAGGCCACGCCCCTCACCCTCCCCTGTCCCAGGCTGATCCAGAAGACCCCCCTCACGCTCCCCTGTCCAAGACTGACCCAGATCCCCCCTCGACTGACCCAGACCTTCTCACCCTCCCCTGACCCAGACCCCCCTCCCCCTCCCCTGTCCCAGACTGACCCAGACCCCGTCTCTCACTCCCCTGTCCCAGACTGACCCAGATCCCCTCACCCTCCCCTCTCCCAGACTGACCCCCACCCCCTCACCCTCCCCTGTCCCAGACTGACCCAGACACCCCTCACCCTCCCCTGTCCCAGACTGACCCAGACCCCCCTCCCCCTCCCCTGTCCCAGACTGACCCAGAACCCCCCCACCCTCCCCTGTCCCAGATTGACCCAGACCACCCTCACCCTTCCCTGACCCAGACCCTCTCACCCTCCCCTCTTCCAGACTGACCCCCACCCCCTCACTCTCCCCTGTCGCAGACTGACTCAGATGCCCCTCACCCTTCCCTGACCCAGACATCCCCTCACCCTACCCTGTCCCAGACTGACCCGGGCCACCCCCTCACCCGCCCCTGCCCCATACTGAGCCAGACCCCCTCACACTCCACTGTCCAACACTGACCCCCTCCCCCATCACCCTCCCCTGTCCCAGATGCCCCTCACCCTCCCCTGTCCCAGACAGACCCAGACACCCCCTCACCCTCCCCTGTCCCAGACTGACCCAGAACACCAGACCCCCCCTGTACCAGACTGTCCCCCCCTCACCCTCCCCTGTCCCAGACTGACTCAGAACCCCCCCTCACCCTCCCCTGTCCCAGACTGACTCAGAACACCCTCACCCTCCCCTGTCCCAGACTGACTCAGGCCACCCCCCTCACCCTCCCCTGTCCCAGACTGAGCCAGACGCCCTCAACCTCCCCTGTCCCAGACTGACCCAGACCCCCCTCACCCTCCCCTGTCCCAGACTGACCCAGACCCCTCACCCTCCCCTGACCCAGACCCCCCTTCACCCTCCCCTGTTCCAGACTGGCCCAGACATCCCCCTCCCCTGTCCCAGACTGACCCCCTCCCCCTCACCCTCCCCTGTCCCAGTCTGACCCATACCCCCCCTCACCCTCCCCCGTCCCAGACTAACCCAGACCCCCCCTCACCCTCCCCTGTCCCAGAATGACACAGACCCCCCCCTCCCCTGTCCCAGACTGACGCAGACTCCCCCTCACCCTCCCCTGTCCCAGACAGACCCAGAACCCACTTCACGCTCCCCTGTCCCAGACTGACCCATACCCTACCTCACGCTCCCCAGTCCCAGACTGACAC
Source organism: Pristiophorus japonicus (assembly GCF_044704955.1). Taxonomy (NCBI): domain Eukaryota; kingdom Metazoa; phylum Chordata; class Chondrichthyes; family Pristiophoridae; genus Pristiophorus; species Pristiophorus japonicus. Next base: position 100,463,279 of record NC_091991.1, on the reverse strand, counting down.
CGACCCTCCCTCACCCTCCTCTGTCCCAGACTGACCCTAACCTTCCCCCTCACCCTCCCCTGTCCAAGACTGACCCAGACCCCCCCTCACGCTCCCCTATACCAGACTGAGCCATACCCTACCTCGCCCTTCCCAGTCCCAGACTGACCCAGACACCCCTCACCCTCCTCTGTCCCAGACTGACCCCCCCCCCCTCACAATCCCGTGTCACAGACTGACCCCCCACCCCCTCAACCTCCCCTGTCCCAGGCTGACCCAGACCTCCCTCACCCTCATCTGTCCCAGACTGACACCCCCCCTCACCCTCCCCTGTCCCAGACTGACCCAAGCCAGCCCCCTCACCCTCCCCTGTGCCAGACTGACCCAGACCACCCTCACCCTTTCCTGACCCCGACACCCCCCTCACGCTCCCCTATCCCAGACTGACCCAGACCCCCCCGCCCTCCACTGTCCCAGACACCCTCACCCTCCCCTGACCCAGACCCCCCTCCCCCTCCCCTGTCCCAGCCTGACCCAGACCCTGCCTCTCCCTCCCCTGTCCCAGACTGACCCAGACCCCCCGCCTCAACCATCTTGTCCCAGACTGACGCAGACCCCCTCACCCTCCCCTGTCCCAGACTGATCCAGACGCCCCTCACCCTCCCCTGACCCACACTGACCCCCCCGCACATCACCCTCCCCTGTCCCAGACTGACCCAGACGCCCCTCATCCTCCCCTGATCCAGATGGACACAGACACCCCCTCACCCTCCCCTGTAGCAGACTGACCCAGACCCACTCACCCTCCCCTGTCCCAGACTGACCCAGACCCCCTCACCCTACCCTGTTCCAGACTGACCTAGGCCACCCCCCTCACCCTCCCCTCTCCTAGACTGACCCAGACCACACCTCACCCTCCCCTGTCCCAGACTGACCCCCCTCACCCTCTCCAGTTCCAGACTGATCCCCCCTCACCCTCCCCTGTCCCAGACTGATCCAGACCCCCCTCACGCTCCCCTGTCCCAGACTGACCCAGATCCCCCCCCTCCACTGTCCAGACTGACCCAGACCCTCTCACCCTCCCCTGACCCAGACCCCCCCTCCCCTCCCCTGTCCCAGACTGACCCAGACCCCGCCTCTCACTCCCCTGTCCCAGACTGACCCAGACCCCCTCACCCTCCCCTGTTCCAGACTGACCCAAGCCAGCCCCCTCACCCTCCCCTGTGCCAGACTGACCCAGACCCACCATTACCCTCCCCTGTCCCAGCCTGACCCAGAACCCCCCTCAACCTCCCCTGTCCCCCCCTTTCCCAGACTGCCCCACCTGACCCTCCCCTGTCCCAGACTGCCCCACCCCTCACCCTCCCCAGTTCCAGACTGACCCAGACCCAGACTCCCCTCACCCTCCCCTGTCCCAGACTGACCCAGAACCCCCTCACCCTCCCCTGTCCCAGATTGACCCAGAACCCCCTCACCCACCCCTGTCCCTGACTGACCCAGACCCCCCCTCACCCTCCCCTGTCCCAGACTGCCCCCCCTCACCCTCCCCTGTTCCAGACTATCACCACCCCCCTCACCCTCCCCTGTCCCAGACTGAGCCAGACGCCCTCACCCTCCCCTGTGCCAGACTGACCTAGACCACCCTCACCCTTCCCTGACCCAGACATCCCCCTCAACCTCTCCTGTCCCAGACTGACCCAGACCCCCCTCACGCTCACCTGTCCCAGACTGACCCAGACCCCCCCCCTCCACTGTCCCAGGCTGAACCAGACCCTCTCACCCTCCCCTGACCCAGACCCCCTCACCCTCACCTCTTCCAGACTGACCCCCTCCCCCTCACCCTACCCTGTCCCAGACTGACTCAGATGCCCCTCACCCTTCCCTGACCCAGACATCCCCTCACCCTACCCTGTCCCAGACTGACCCGGGCCACCCCCCTCACCCGCCCCTGCCCCATACTGAGCCAGACCCCCTCACCCTCCCCTGTCCCACACTGACCTCCCCCCCCCATCACCCTCCCCTGTCCCAGACTGACCCAGACGCCCCTCACCCTCCCCTGTCCCAGACGGACCCAGAAACCCCCTCACCCTCCCCTGTCCCAGACTGACTCAGAACCCCCCTCACCCTCCCCTGTCCCAGACTGACTCAGGCCATCCCCCTCACCCTCCCCTGTCCCAGACTGACTCAGGCCATCCCCCTCACCCTCCCCTGTCCCAGACTGAGCCAGACGGCCTCACACTCCCCTGTCCCAGATTGACCCAGACCCCCCTCACCCTCCCCTGTCCCAGACTGACCCAGACCCCTCACCCTCCCCTGACCCAGACCCCCCTTCACCCTCCCCTGTTCCAGACTGGCCCAGACATCCCCCTCCCCGTTCCCAGACTGACCCCCCCCCCTCCTCACCCTCCTCTGTCCCAGTCTGACCCAGACCCACCCTCACCCTCCCCCGTCCCAGACTAACCCAGACCCCCCCTCACCCTTCCCTGATCCAGACACCCCCTCACCTTCCCCTGTCCCAGACTGACCCATACCACCCCCCTCAACATCCCCTGTCCCAGACTGACCCAGACCCCCTCACCCTTCCCTGTCCCAGACTGACCCAGACCCCCCTCACCCTCCCCTGTCCCAGACCCTCCCTCACCCTCCCTTGTCCCAGACCCCCCTCACCCTCCCCTGTCCCAGACCCTCCCTCACCCTCCCTTGTCCCAGACCCCCCTCACCCTCCCCTGTCCCAGACTGGCCCAGACCACCCCCTCACCCTCCCCTATCCCATACTGACCCAGACCCCCTCTCACCCTTCACTGTCCCAGACTGACCCAGACCCCACCACAGCCTCACCATCCCCTGACCCAGACCCCCCCCTCTCCCTCCCCTGTCCTAAATCACCCCCCTCACCCTCCACTGTCACAGACTGACCCAGATTCCCCTCTCCCTCCCCTGTCCCAGACTGACCCAGACCACCCCCCTCACCCTCCACTGTCCCGACTGACCCAGACCCCCTCACCCTCCCCTGTCCCAGACTGACCCAGACCACCCCCTCACCCTTCACTGTCCCAGACTGACCCAGACCCCCCCACCTCCTCACCGACCCCTGTCCCAGACTGACGCAGACCCTCCCTCACCCTCCCCTCTCCCAGACTGACTCAGACCCCCCTCACCATCCCCTGTCCCAGACTTACCCAGACCCCCCTCACATTCCCCTGTCCCAGACTGACCCCCCCCCTCACTCTCCCCTATCCCAGACTGACCCAGCCCCCCTCACCCTCCCCTGTCACATACTGACCCAGAACCCCCTCACCTTCCCCTGTCCCAGACTGACCCAGAACCCCCCTCAACCTCCCCTGTCCCCCCCTTTCCCAGACTGCCCCACCTCACCCTTCCCTGTCCCAGACTCACCCAGACCACACCTCACCCTCCCCTGTCCCAGACTGACCCAGACCCAGACTCCCCTCACCCTCCCCTGTCCCAGACTGACCCAGAACCCCCTCACCCTCCCCTGTCCCAGATTGACCCAGAACCCCCTCACCCACCCCTGTCCCTGACTGACCCAGACCCCCCCTCACCCTCCCCTGTCCCAGACTGCCCCCCCTCACCCTCCCCTGTTCCAGACTATCACCACCCCCCTCACCCTCCCCTGTCCCAGACTGAGCCAGACGCCCTCACCCTCCCCTGTGCCAGACTGACCTAGACCACCCTCACCCTTCCCTGACCCAGACATCCCCCTCACCCTCTCCTGTCCCAGACTGACCCAGACCCCCCTCACGCTCACCTGTCCCAGACTGACCCAGACCCCCCCTCTCCACTGTCCCAGGCTGAACCAGACCCTCTCACCCTCCCCTGACCCAGACCCACTCACCCTCACCTCTTCCAGACTGACCCCCTCCCCCTCACCTTACCCTGTCCCAGACTGACTCAGATGCCCCTCACCCTTCCCTGACCCAGACATCCCCTCACCCTACCCTGTCCCAGACTGACCCGGGCCACCCCCCTCACCCGCCCCTGCCCCATACTGAGCCAGACCCCCTCACCCTCCCCTGTCCCACACTGACCCCCCCCCCCATCACCCTCCCCTGTCCCAGACTGACCCAGACGCCCCTCACCCTCCCCTGTCCCAGACGGACCCAGAAACCCCCTCACCCTCCCCTGTCCCAGACTGACCCAGAACACCTGACCCCCCCTGTACTAGACTGCCCCCCCTCACCCTCCCCTGTCCCAGACTGACTCAGAACCCCCCTCACCCTCCCCTGTCCCAGACTGACTCAGGCCATCCCCCTCACCCTCCCCTGTCCCAGACTGACTCAGGCCATCCCCCTCACCCTCCCCTGTCCCAGACTGAGCCAGACGGCCTCACACTCCCCTGTCCCAGACTGACCCAGACCCCCCTCACCCTCCCCTGTCCCAGACTGACCCAGACCCCTCACCCTCCCCTGACCCAGACCCCCCTTCACCCTCCCCTGTTCCAGACTGGCCCAGACATCCCCCTCCCCGTTCCCAGACTGACCCCCCCCCCCTCCTCACCCTCCTCTGTCCCAGTCTGACCCAGACCCACCCTCACCCTCCCCCGTCCCAGACTAACCCAGACCCCCCCTCACCCTTCCCTGATCCAGACACCCCCTCACCCTCCCCTGTCCCAGACTGACCCAGACCCTGCCCTCACATTCCACCTCCCCTGTCCCAGAAGGTCCCCACCCTCTCACCCTCCCCTGTCCCAGACTGACCCTGACTCCCCCCTCACCTTCCCCTGTCCCAGACTGACCCATACCACCCCCCTCAACATCCCCTGTCCCAGACTGACCCAGACCCCCTCACCCTTCCCTGTCCCAGACTGACCCAGACCCCCCTCACCCTCCCCTGTCCCAGACCCTCCCTCACCCTCCCTTGTCCCAGACCCTCCCTCACCCTCCCTTGTCCCAGACCCCCCTCACCCTCCCCTGTCCCAGACTGACCCAGACCACCCCCTCACCCTCCCCTATCCCATACTGACCCAGACCCCCTCTCGCCCTTCACTGTCCCAGACTGACCCAGACCCCACCACAGCCTCACCATCCCCTGACCCAGACCCCCCCCTCTCCCTCCCCTGTCCTAAATCACCCCCCTCACCCTCCACTGTCACAGACTGACCCAGATCCCCCTCTCCCTCCCCTGTCCCAGACTGACCCAGACCACCCCCCTCACCCTCCACTGTCCCGACTGACCCAGACCCCCTCACCCTCCCCTGTCCCAGACTGACCCAGACCACCCCCTCACCCTTCACTGTCCCAGACTGACCCAGACCCCCCCACCTCCTCACCGACCCCTGTCCCAGACTGACGCAGACCCTCCCTCACCCTCCCCTCTCCCAGACTGACTCAGACCCCCCTCACCATCCCCTGTCCCAGACTTACCCAGACCCCCCTCACATTCCCCTGTCCCAGACTGACCCCCCCCCTCACTCTCCCCTATCCCAGACTGACCCAGCCCCCCTCACCCTCCCCTGTCACATACTGACCCAGAACCCCCTCACCTTCCCCTGTCCCAGACTGACCCAGACCACCCCTCACCCTCCCCTGTCCCAGACTGACCCAGAACCCCCTCACCCTCCCCTGTCCCAAACTGACCCTGACCGCTCCGCCCTCACCATTCCCTGACCCAGACCTCACGTCACCCTCCCCAATCCCAGACTGACCCAGAACCCCCTCACCCTCCCCTGTCCCAGATTGACCCAGAATCCCCTCACCCATCCTTGTCCCTGACTGACCCAGACCCCCCCTCACCCTCCCCTGTCCCAGACTGCCCCCCCCCCCTCACCCTCCCCTGTTCCAGACTGACACCACCCCCCTCACCCTCCCCTGTCCCAGACTGAGCCAGACGCCCTCACCCTCCCCTGTGCCAGACTGACCCAGACCACCCTCACCCTTCCCTGACCCAGACACCCCCCTCACCCTCTCCTGTCCCAGACTGACGCAGACCCCACTCATGCTCCCCTGTCCCAGACTGACCCAGACCCCCCTCACCCTCCCCTGTCCCAGACTGACCCAGACCCCTCACCCTCCCCTGACCCAGACCCCCCTTCACCCTCCCCTGTTCCAGACTGGCCCAGACATCCCCTCCCCGTTCCCAGACTGACCCCCCCCCCTCCTCACCCTCCTCTGTCCCAGTCTGACCCAGACCCACCCTCACCCTCCCCCGTCCCAGACTAACCCAGACCCCCCCTCACCCTTCCCTGATCCAGACACCCCCTCACCTTCCCCTGTCCCAGACTGACCCATACCACCCCCCTCAACATCCCCTGTCCCAGACTGACCCAGACCCCCTCACCCTTCCCTGTCCCAGACTGACCCAGACCCCCCTCACCCTCCCCTGTCCCAGACCCTCCCTCACCCTCCCTTGTCCCAGACCCCCCTCACCCTCCCCTGTCCCAGACCCTCCCTCACCCTCCCTTGTCCCAGACCCCCCTCACCCTCCCCTGTCCCAGACTGGCCCAGACCACCCCCTCACCCTCCCCTATCCCATACTGACCCAGACCCCCTCTCACCCTTCACTGTCCCAGACTGACCCAGACCCCACCACAGCCTCACCATCCCCTGACCCAGACCCCCCCCTCTCCCTCCCCTGTCCTAAATCACCCCCCTCACCCTCCACTGTCACAGACTGACCCAGATCCCCCTCTCCCTCCCCTGTCCCAGACTGACCCAGACCACCCCCCTCACCCTCCACTGTCCCGACTGACCCAGACCCCCTCACCCTCCCCTGTCCCAGACTGACCCAGACCACCCCCTCACCCTTCACTGTCCCAGACTGACCCAGACCCCCCCACCTCCTCACCGACCCCTGTCCCAGACTGACGCAGACCCTCCCTCACCCTCCCCTCTCCCAGACTGACTCAGACCCCCCTCACCATCCCCTGTCCCAGACTTACCCAGACCCCCCTCACATTCCCCTGTCCCAGACTGACCCCCCCCCTCACTCTCCCCTATCCCAGACTGACCCAGCCCCCCTCACCCTCCCCTGTCACATACTGACCCAGAACCCCCTCACCTTCCCCTGTCCCAGACTGACCCAGAACCCCCCTCAACCTCCCCTGTCCCCCCCTTTCCCAGACTGCCCCACCTCACCCTTCCCTGTCCCAGACTCACCCAGACCACACCTCACCCTCCCCTGTCCCAGACTGACCCAGACCCAGACTCCCCTCACCCTCCCCTGTCCCAGACTGACCCAGAACCCCCTCACCCTCCCCTGTCCCAGATTGACCCAGAACCCCCTCACCCACCCCTGTCCCTGACTGACCCAGACCCCCCCTCACCCTCCCCTGTCCCAGACTGCCCCCCCTCACCCTCCCCTGTTCCAGACTATCACCACCCCCCTCACCCTCCCCTGTCCCAGACTGAGCCAGACGCCCTCACCCTCCCCTGTGCCAGACTGACCTAGACCACCCTCACCCTTCCCTGACCCAGACATCCCCCTCACCCTCTCCTGTCCCAGACTGACCCAGACCCCCCTCACGCTCACCTGTCCCAGACTGACCCAGACCCCCCCTCTCCACTGTCCCAGGCTGAACCAGACCCTCTCACCCTCCCCTGACCCAGACCCCCTCACCCTCACCTCTTCCAGACTGACCCCCTCCCCCTCACCTTACCCTGTCCCAGACTGACTCAGATGCCCCTCACCCTTCCCTGACCCAGACATCCCCTCACCCTACCCTGTCCCAGACTGACCCGGGCCACCCCCCTCACCCGCCCCTGCCCCATACTGAGCCAGACCCCCTCACCCTCCCCTGTCCCACACTGACCCCCCCCCCCATCACCCTCCCCTGTCCCAGACTGACCCAGACGCCCCTCACCCTCCCCTGTCCCAGACGGACCCAGAAACCCCCTCACCCTCCCCTGTCCCAGACTGACCCAGAACACCTGACCCCCCCTGTACTAGACTGCCCCCCCTCACCCTCCCCTGTCCCAGACTGACTCAGAACCCCCCTCACCCTCCCCTGTCCCAGACTGACTCAGGCCATCCCCCTCACCCTCCCCTGTCCCAGACTGACTCAGGCCATCCCCCTCACCCTCCCCTGTCCCAGACTGAGCCAGACGGCCTCACACTCCCCTGTCCCAGACTGACCCAGACCCCCCTCACCCTCCCCTGTCCCAGACTGACCCAGACCCCTCACCCTCCCCTGACCCAGACCCCCCTTCACCCTCCCCTGTTCCAGACTGGCCCAGACATCCCCCTCCCCGTTCCCAGACTGACCCCCCCCCCCCTCCTCACCCTCCTCTGTCCCAGTCTGACCCAGACCCACCCTCACCCTCCCCCGTCCCAGACTAACCCAGACCCCCCCTCACCCTTCCCTGATCCAGACACCCCCTCACCCTCCCCTGTCCCAGACTGACCCAGACCCTGCCCTCACATTCCACCTCCCCTGTCCCAGAAGGTCCCCACCCTCTCACCCTCCCCTGTCCCAGACTGACCCTGACTCCCCCCTCACCTTCCCCTGTCCCAGACTGACCCATACCACCCCCCTCAACATCCCCTGTCCCAGACTGACCCAGACCCCCTCACCCTTCCCTGTCCCAGACTGACCCAGACCCCCCTCACCCTCCCCTGTCCCAGACCCTCCCTCACCCTCCCTTGTCCCAGACCCTCCCTCACCCTCCCTTGTCCCAGACCCCCCTCACCCTCCCCTGTCCCAGACTGACCCAGACCACCCCCTCACCCTCCCCTATCCCATACTGACCCAGACCCCCTCTCGCCCTTCACTGTCCCAGACTGACCCAGACCCCACCACAGCCTCACCATCCCCTGACCCAGACCCCCCCCTCTCCCTCCCCTGTCCTAAATCACCCCCCTCACCCTCCACTGTCACAGACTGACCCAGATCCCCCTCTCCCTCCCCTGTCCCAGACTGACCCAGACCACCCCCCTCACCCTCCACTGTCCCGACTGACCCAGACCCCCTCACCCTCCCCTGTCCCAGACTGACCCAGACCACCCCCTCACCCTTCACTGTCCCAGACTGACCCAGACCCCCCCACCTCCTCACCGACCCCTGTCCCAGACTGACGCAGACCCTCCCTCACCCTCCCCTCTCACAGACTGACTCAGACCCCCCTCACCATCCCCTGTCCCAGACTTACCCAGACCCCCCTCACATTCCCCTGTCCCAGACTGACCCAGAACCCCCTCACCCTCCCCTGTCCCAAACTGACCCTGACCGCCCCGCCCTCACCATTCCCTGACCCAGACCTCACGTCACCCTCCCCAATCCCAGACTGACCCAGAACCCCCTCACCCTCCCCTGTCCCAGATTGACCCAGAATCCCCTCACCCATCCTTGTCCCTGACTGACCCAGACCCCCCCTCACCCTCCCCTGTCCCAGACTGCCCCCCCCCCCTCACCCTCCCCTGTTCCAGACTGACACCACCCCCCTCACCCTCCCCTGTCCCAGACTGAGCCAGACGCCCTCACCCTCCCCTGTGCCAGACTGACCCAGACCACCCTCACCCTTCCCTGACCCAGACACCCCCCTCACCCTCTCCTGTCCCAGACTGACGCAGACCCCACTCATGCTCCCCTGTCCCAGACTGACCCAGACCCGCCCCCTCCACTGTCCCAGACTGACCCAGACCCTCTCACCCTCCCCTCACCCAGACCCCCTCACCCTCCCCTCTTCCAGACTGACCCCCACCCCCTCACCCTCCCCTGTCCCAGACTGACTCAGATGCCCCTCACCCTTCCTGAGCCAGACATCCCCTCACCCTACCCTGTCCCAGACTGACCCGGGCCACCCCCCTCACCCGCCCCTGCCTCATACTGAGCCAGACCCCCTCACCCTCCCCTGTCCCACACTGACACCCCATCATCACCCTCCCCTGACCCAGATGCCCCTCACCCTCCCCTGTCCCAGACGGACCCAGACACCACCTCACCCTCCCTTGTCCCAGACTGACCCAGAACACCTGACCCCCCCCTGTACCAGACTGTCCCCCCTCACCCTTCCCTGTCCCAGACTGACTCAGAACCCCGCTCACCCTCCCCTGTCCCAGACTGACTCAGACCCCTCATGCTCCCCTGACCCAGACCCCTGTTCCAGACTGGCCCAGACATCCCCCTCCCCTGTCCCAGACTGACCCCCCCCCCCCCCCCTCACCCTCCTCTGTCCCAGTCTGACCCAGACATCCCCGCACCCTCCCCCGTCCCAGACTAACCCAGACCCCCACTCACCCTCCCCTGTCCCAGAAAGACACAGACCCCCCCTCCCCTGTCCCAGACTGACGCAGACTCCCCCTCACCCTCCCCTGTCCCAGACTGACCCAGAGCCCCCCTCACGCTCCCCTGTCCCAGACTGACCCATACCCTACCTCACGCTCCCCAGTCCCAGACTGAGCCAGACCCCTTCACCCTCCCCTGTCCCACACTGACCCCCCCCCATCACCCTCCCCTGACCCAGATGCCCCTCACCCTCCCCTGTTCCAGACTGACTCAGAACCCTCCTCACCCTCCCCTGTCCCAGACTGACTCAGGCCACACCCCTCAAACTCCCCTGTCCCAGACTGAGCCAGACGCCCTCAACCTCCCCTGTCCCAGACTGACCCAGACCCCCCCTCACCCTCCTCTGTCCCAGTCTGACCCAGACCCCCCCTCACCCTCCCCCGTCCCAGACTAACTAAGACCCCCCCCTCACCCTCCGCTGTCCCAGACTGACACAGACCCCCCCTCACCCTCCCCTGTCCCAGACTGACTCAGGCCACCCCCCTCACACTCCCCTGTCCCAGACTGAGCCAGACGCCCTCACGCTCCCCTGACCCAGACCCCCCTTCACCCTCCCCTGTCCCAGACTGACCCCCCCCCCCCTCACCCTCCTCTGTCCCAGTCTGACCCAGACCCCCCCTCACCCTCCCCCGTCCCAGACGAACCCAGACCCCCCCTCACCCTCCCCTGTCCCAGAATGACACAGACCCCCCTCTCCCCTGTCCCAGACTGACGCAGACTCCCCCTCACCCTCCCCTGTCCCAGACTGACACAGACCCCCCTCACGCTCCCCTGTCCCAGACTGACCCATACCCTACCGCACGCTCCCCAGTCCCAGACTGACACAGACCCTCCCTCACCCTCCTCTGTCCCAGACTGACCCTAACCTTCCCCCTCACCCTCCCCTGTCCCAGACTGACCCAGAACCCCCCCTCACGCTCCCCTGTCCCAGACTGACCCATACCCAACCTCGCCCTTCCCAGTCCCAGACTGACCCAGACCCCCCTCACCCTCCTCTGTCCCAGACTGACCCCCCCCCTCACAATCCTGTGTCACAGACTGGCCCCCCACCCCCTCACCCTCCCCTGTCCCAGACTGACCCAAGCCAGCCCCCTCACCATCCCCTGTGCCAGACTGACCCAGACCCACCATTACCCTCCCCTGTCCCAGCCTGACCCAGAACCCCCCTCAACCTCCCCTGTCCCCACCTTTCCCAGACTGCCCCACCTCACCCTTCCCTGTCCCAGACTGACCCAGACCACACCTCACCCTACCCTGTCCCCCCCCATGTCCCAGACTGCCCCACCCTTCACCCTGCCCAGTTCCAGACTGACCCACCCCCCCTCACCCTCCCCTGTACCAGACTGACCCAGATCCACCATTACCCTCCCCTGTCCCAGACTGACCCAGAACCCCCCTCAACCTCCCCTGTCCCCCCCTTTCCCAGACTGCCCCACCTCACTCTTCCCTGTCCCAGACTGACCCGGACCACACCTCACCCTCCCCTGTCCCAGACTGATCCAGACCCCCCTCACGCTCCCCTGTCCCAGACTGACCCAGATCCCCCCCTCCACTGTCCCAGACTGACCCAGACCCTCTCGGCCTCCCCTGACCCAGACCCCCCTCCCCCTCCCCTGTCCCAGACTGACCCAGACCCCGCCTCTCACTCCCCTGTCCCAGACTGACCCAGACCCCCTCACCCTCCCCTCTCCCAGACTGACCCCCACCCCCTCACCCTCCCCTGTCCCAGACTGACCCAGAACCCCCTCACCCTCCCCTGTCCCAGACTGACCCAGACCCCGCCTCTCACTCCCCTGTCCCAGACTGACCCAGACCCCCTCACCCTCCCCTCTCCCAGACTGACCCCCACCCCCTCACCCTCCCCTGTCCCAGACTGACCCAGAACCCCCTCACCCTCCCCTGTCCCAGATTGACCCAGAACCCCCTGACCCACTCCTGTCCCTGACTGACCCAGACCCCCCCCTCACCCTTCCCTGTCCCAGACTGCCCCCCCCTCACCCTCCCCTGTTCCAGACTGACACCACCCCCCTCACCCTCCCCTGTCCCAGACTGACCCAGGTCACCCCCCTCACCCTCCCCTGTCCCAGACTGACCTAGGTCACCCCCCTCACCCTCCCCTGTCCCAGACTGAGCCAGACGCCCTCACCTTCCCCTGTGCCAGACTGACTTGGACCACCCTCACCCTTCCCTGACCCAGACACCCCCCTCACCCTCTCCTGTCCCAGACTGACCCAGACCCCCCTCACGCTCCCCTGTCCCAGACTGACCCAGACCCCCCCCCATCCACTGTCCCAGACTGAACCAGACCCTCTCACCCTCCCCTGACCCAGACCCCCTCACCCTCCCCTCTTCCAGATTGACCCCCACCCCCTCGCCCTCCCCTGTCCCAGACTGATCCAGACGCCCCTCACCCTCCCCTGCCCCACACTGACCCCCCGGCCCATCACCCTCCCCTGTCCCAGACGGACCCAGACGCCCCTCTTCCTCCCCTGTCCCAGATGGACCCAGACACCCCCTCACCCTCCCCTGTCCCAGACTGACCCATACCACCTGTCCCCCCCCTCTCCCAGACTGCCCCCCCTCACCCTCCCCTGTCCCAGACTGACCCAGACCCACTCCCCCTCCCCTGTCCCAGACTGACCCAGACCCCCTCACCCTCCCCTGTTCCAGATTGACCCAGCCCACGCCCCTCACCCTCCCCTGTCCCAGACTGATCCAGAAGATCCCCCTCACGCTCCCCTGTCCCAGACTGACCCAGATCCCCCCCCTCGACTGACCCAGACCTTCTCACCCTCCCCTGACCCAGACGCCCCTCCCCCTCCCCTGTCCCAGACTGACCCAGACCCCGTCTCTCACTCCCCTGTCCCAGACTGACCCAGACCCCCTCACCCTCCCCTCTCCCAGACTGACCCCCACCCCCTCACCCTCCCCTGTCCCAGACTGACCCAGACCCCCCTCACCCTCCCCTGTCCCAGACTGACCCAGACCCCCCTCCCCCTCCCCTGTCCCAGACTGACCCAGAACCCCCCCACCCTCCCCTGTCCCAGATTGACCCAGAGCACCCTCACCCTTCCCTGACCCAGACCCCCTCACCCTCCTCTGTCCCAGACTGACCCCCCCCCCCTCACAATCCCGTGTCACAGACTGACCCCCCACCCCCTCAACCTCCCCTGTCCCAGGCTGACCCAGACCTCCCTCACCCTCATCTGTCCCAGGCTGACACCCCCCCTCACCCTCCCCTGTCCCAGACTGACCCAAGCCAGCCCCCTCACCCTCCCCTGTGCCAGACTGACCCAGACCACCCTCACCCTTCCCTGACCCCGACACCCCCCTCACGCTCCCCTATCCCAGACTGACCCAGACCCCCCCGCCCTCCACTGTCCCAGACTGACCCAGACACCCTCACCCTCCCCTGACCCAGACCCCCCTCCCCCTCCCCTGTCCCAGCCTGACCCAGACCCTGCCTCTCCCTCCCCTGTCCCAGACTGACCCAGACGCCCCGCCTCACCCATCTTGTCCCAGACTGACCCAGACCCCCTCACCCTCCCCTGTCCCAGACTGATCCAGACGCCCCTCAACCCTCCCCTGACCCACACTGACCCCCCCGCACATCACCCTCCCCTGTCCCAGACTGACCCAGACGCACCTCATCCTCCCCTGATCCAGATGGACCCAGACACCCCCTCACCCTCCCCTGTAGCAGACTGACCCAGACCCACTCACCCTCCCCTGTCCCAGACTGACCCAGACCCCCTCACCCTACCCTGTTCCAGACTGACCCAGGCCACCGCCCTCACCCTCCCCTCTCCTAGACTGACCCAGACCACACCTCACCCTCCCCTGTCCCAGACTGCCCCCCCCTTCACCCTCTCCAGTTCCAGACTGACCCCCCTCACCCTCTCCAGTTCCAGACTGATCCCCCCTCACCCTCCCCTGTCCCAGACTGATCCAGACCCCCCTCACGCTCCCCTGTCCCAGACTGACCCAGATCCCCCCCTCCACTGTCCAGACTGACCCAGACCCTCTCACCCTCCCCTGACCCAGATGCCCCCTCCCCTCCCCTGTCCCAGACTGACCCAGACCCCGCCTCTCACTCCCCTGTCCCAGACTGACCCAGACCCCCTCACCCTCCCCTGTTCTAGACTGACCCAGGCCAACAACCTCACCCTCCCCTCTCCCAGACTGAGCCAGACGCCCTCACCCTCCCCTGTCCCAGACTGACCCCCCCCCCCTCACCCTTCCCTGTACCAGACTGACCCAGACCCACCATTACCCTCCCCTGTCCCAGACTGACCCAGAACCCCCCTCAACCTCCCCTGTCCCCCCCTTTCCCAGACTGCCCCACCTCACCCTTCCCTGTCCCAGACTGACCCAGACTACACCTCACCCTCCCCTGACCCCCCTGTCCCAGACTGCCCCACCCCTCACCCTCCCCAGTTCCAGACTGACCCAGACCACCCTCACCCTCCCCTGTCCCAGATTGACCCAGAAACCCCTCACCCTCCCCTGTCCCAGATTGACCCAGAATCCCCCTGTCCCAGATTGACCCAGAATCCCCTCACCCACCGCTGTCCCTGACTGACCCAGACCCCCCCTCACCCTCCCCTGACCCAGACTGCCCCCTCCTCAGCCTCCCCTGTTCCAGACTATCACCACCCCCTCACCCTCCCCTGTCCCAGACTGAGCCAGATGCCCTCACCCTCCCCTGTGCCAGACTGACCCAGACCACCCTCACCCTTCCCTGACCCAGACACCCCCCTCACCCTCTCCTGTCCCAGACTGACCCAGACCCCACTCATGCTCCCCTGTCCCAGACTGACCCAGACCCCCCCCTCCACTGTCCCAGACTGACCCAGACCCTCTCACCCTCCCCTGACCCAGACCCCCTCACCCTCCCCTCTTCCAGACTGACCCCCACCCCCTCACCCTCCCCTGTCCCATACTGACTCAGATGCCCCTCACCCTTCCCTGACCCAGACATCCCCTCACCCTACCTTGTCCCAGACTGACCCGGGCCACCCACCTCACCCGCCCCTGCCTCATACTGAGCCAGACCCCCTCACCCTCCCCTGTCCCACACTGACCCCCCCCCCCCATCACCCTCCCCTGACCCAGATGCCCCTCACCCTCCCCTGTCCCAGACGGACCCAGACATCCCCTCACACTCCCTTGTCCCAGACTGACCCAGACCCCCCTCACGCTCCCCTGTCCCAGACTGACCCAGACCCCCCCGTCCACTGTCCCAGACTGAACCAGACCCTCTCACCCTCCCCTGACCCAGACCCCCTCACCCTCCCCTCTTCCAGACTGACCCCCACCCCCTCACCCTCCCCTGTCCCAGACTGACTCAGATGCCCCTCACCCTTCCCTGACCCAGACATCCCCTCACCCTACACTGTCCCAGACTGACCCGGGCCACCCCCCTCACCCGCCCCTGCCCCATACTGAGCCAGACCCCCTCACCCTCCCCTGTCCCACACTGACCCCCCCCCATCACCCTCCCCTGTCCCAGACTGACCCAGACGCCCCTCACCCTCCCCTGTCCCAGACGGACTCAGAACCCCCCTCACCCTCCCCTGTCCCAGACTGACTCAGAACCCCCCTCACCCTCCCCTGACCCAGTCGCCCCTCACCCTCCCCTGTCCCAGACTGACCCAGACCCCTCACCCTCCCCTGACCCAGACCCCCCTTCACCCTCTACTGTTCCAGACTGGCCCAGACATCCCCCTCCCCTGTCCCAGACTGACCCCCCCCCCCCCTCCTCACCCTCCTCTGTCCCAGTCTGACCCAGACCCCCCCTCACCCTCCCCCGTCCCAGACTAACCCAGACCCCCCCTCAGCCTCCCCTGTCCCAGAATGACACAGACCCCCCCCTCCCCTGTCCCAGACTGACGCAGATTCCCCCTCACCCTGCCCTGTCCCAGAATGACCCAGACCCCCCCTCACGCTCCCCTGTCCCAGACTGACACATACCCTACCTCACCCTCCTCTGTCCCAGACTGACCCTAACCTTCACCCTCAACCTCCCCTGTCCCAGACTGATCCAGACCCCCCCCTCACGCTCCCCTGTCCCAGATTGACCCAGACCCTACCTCGCCCTTCCCAGTCCCAGACGGACCTGGGCCCCCACCTCACCCTCCCCTGTCCCAGACTGACCCAGACGACCTCACCTTCCCCTGACCGAGATGACCCCCTCACCCTCCCCTGTCCCAGACTGACCCAGAGACCCCTCACTCTCCCCTGTCCCAGACTGACCCAGACACCACACCCCCACCCCTGTCCCAGACTGACCCGATCCCCGCCTCACGCTCCCCTGTCCCAGACTGAACCCCCCCTCACCCACCCCTGTCCCAGACTGACCCCCACCCTCACCATCCCCTGTCCCAGACTGACCCAGACCCCCCCTCACCCTTCCCTGACCCAGACCCCCCCTCACCCTTCCCTGTCCCAGACTGACCCAGACCCCGCCCTCACACTCCGCCTCCCCTGTCCCAGAAGGTCCCCACCCTCTCACCCTCCCCTGTCCCAGACTGACCCTGACTCCCCCCTCACCTTCCCCTGTCCCAGACTGACCCATACCACCCCCCTCACCATCCCCTGTCCCAGACCCTCCCTCACCCTCCCCTGTCCCATTCACCCCTCACCCTCCCCTGTCCCAGACTGACCTAGACCACCCCCTCACCCTCCCCTATCCCATACTGACCCAGACCCCCCCTCACCCTTCACTGTCCCAGACTGACCCAGACCCCACCACAGCCTCACCATCCCATGACCCAGACTCCCCCTCTCCCTCCCCTGTCCTAGATCACCCCCCTCACCCTCCACTGTCACAGACTGACCCAGATCCCCCTCTCCCTCCCCTGTCCCAGACTGACCCAGACCACCCCCCTCACCCTCCACTGTCACAGACTGACCCAGACCCCCTCACCCTCCCCTGTCCCAGACTGACCCAGACCACCCCCTCACCCTTCACTGTCCCAGACTGACCCAGACCCCCCCACCTCCTCACCGACCCCTGTCCCAGACTGACGCAGACCCTCCCTCACCCTCCCCTCTCCCAGACTGACTCAGACCCCCCTCACCATCCCCTGTCCCATACTGACCCAGAACCCCCTCACCTTCACCTGTCCCAGACTGACCCAGACCACCCCTCACTCTGCCCTGTCCCAGACTGACCGCCCCGCCCTCACCCTTCCCTGACCCAGACCTCACCTCACCCTCCCCTGTCCCAGACTGACCCCCCCACTCTCACTCTCCCCTGTCCCAGACTGACCCAGACCCCCCCTGTCCCAGACTGACCCAGACCCCCCTCACTCTGCCCTGTCCCAGACTGACCGCCCCGCCCTTAACCTTCCCTGACCCAGACCTCACCTCACCCTTCCCTGTCCCAGACTGACCCCCCCCTCCCTCACCCTCCCCTCTCCCAGACTGACTCAGACCCCCCTCACCATCCCCTGTCCCATACTGACCCAGAACCCCCTCACCTTCCCCTGTCCCAGACTGACCCAGACCACCCCTCACCCTCCCCTGTCCCAGACTGACCCAGACCACCCCTCACCCTCCCCTGTCCCAGACTGACCCAGAACCCCCTCACCCTCCCCTGTCCCAGACTGACCCAGACCCCCCCTCACCCTTCCCTGTCCCAGACGGACCCAGACCCCCCTCACTCTGCCCTGTCCCAGACTGACCGCCCCGCCCTCACCCTTCCCTGACCCAGACCTCACCTCACCCTCCCCTGTCCCAGACTGACCCCCCCCACCCTCACTCTCCCCTGTCCGAGACTGACCCAGACCCCCCTCACCCTCCCCTGTCCCAGACTGACCCAGAACCCCCTCACCCTCCCCTGTACCAGATTGACCCAGAACCCCCTCACCCATCCATGTCCCTGACTGACCCAGACCCCCCCTCACCCTCCCCTGTCCCAGACTGCCCCACCCCTCACCCTCCCCTGTTCCAGAACGACACCACCCCCTTCACCCTCCCCTGTCCCAGACTGAGCCAGACGCCCTCACCCTCCCCTGTGCCAGACTGACCCAGACCACCCTCACCCTTCCCTGACCCAGACACCCCCCTCACCCTCTCCTGTCCCAGACTGACCCAGACCCCACTCATGCTCCCCTGTCCCAGACTGACACAGACCCCCCCCCCTCCACTGTCCCAGACTGACCCAGACCCTCTCACCCTCCCCTGACCCAGACCCCCTCACCCTCCCCTCTTCCAGACTGACCCCCACCCCCTCACCCTCCCCTGTCCCATACTGACTCAGATGCCCCTCACCCTTCCCTGACCCAGACATCCCCTCACCCTACCCTGTCCCAGACTGACCCGGGCCACCCCCCTCACCCGCCCCTGCCTCATACTGAGCCAGACACCCTCACCCTCCCCTGTCCCACACTGACCCCCCCCCCCATCACCCTCCTCCGACCCAGATGCCCCTCACCCTCCCCTGTCCCAGACTGACCCAGAACACCTGACCCCCCCCTGTACCAGACTGCCCCCCCTCACCCTCCCCTGTCCCAGACTGACTCAGAACCCCCCTCACCCTCCCCTGTCCCAGACTGACCCAGATCCCTCATGCTCCCCTGACCCAGACGCCCCTTCACCCTCCCCTGTTCCAGACTGGCCCAGACATCCCCCTCCCCTGTCCCAGACTGACCCCCTCCCCCTCACCCTCCTCTGTCCCAGTCTGACCCAGACCCCCTCTCACCCTCCCCCGTCCCAGACTAACCCAGACCCCCCCGCACCCTCCCCTGTCCCAGAATGGCCCCCCCCCTCACCCTCCCCTGTTCCAGACTGACCCAGGTCACCCCCCTCACCCTCCCCTGTTCCAGACTGAGCCAGACGCCCTCACCCTCCCCTGTGCCAGACTGACCCAGACCACCCTCACCCTTCCCTGACCCAGACACCCCCCTCACCCTCTCCTGTCCCAGACTGACCCAGAACCCCCCCCTCCACTGTCCCAGACTGACCCAGATCCTCTCACCCTCCCCTGACCCAGACACCCTCACCCTCCCCTCTTCCAGACTGACCCCCACCCCCTCACCCTCCCCTGTCCCAGACTGACTCAGATGCCCCTCACCCTTCCCTGACCCAGACATCCCCTCACCCTACCCTGTCCCAGACTGACCCGGGCCACCCCCCTCACCCGCCCCTGCCCCATACTGAGCCAGACCCCCTCACCCTCCCCTGTCCCACAGTGACCCCCCCCCCATCACCCTCCCCTGACCCAGATGCCCCTCACCCTCCCCTGTCCCAGACTGACTCAGAACCCCCCTCACCCTCCCCTGTCCCAGACTGACTCAGGCCACCCCCCTCACACTCCCCTGTCCCAGACTGAGCCAGACGCCCTCACCCTCCCCTGTCCCAGACTGACCCAGACCCCACCTCACCCTCCCCTGTCCCAGAATGACACAGACCCCCCCCTCCCCTGTCCCAGACTGACGCAGACTCCCCCTCACCCTCCCCTGTCCTAGACAGACCCAGACCCTCCCTCACGCTCCCCTGTCCCAGACTGACCCATACCCTATCTCACGCTCCACAGTCCCAGACTGACCCAAACCGTCACTCACCCTCCTCTGTCCCAGACTGACCCTAACCTTCCCCCTCACCCTCCCCTGTCCCAGACTGACCCTAACCTTCCCCCTCACCCTCCCCTGTCCCAGACTGACCCAGACGCCCCCCTCACGCTCCCCTGTCCCAGCTTGACCCAGACCCTACCTCGCCCTTCCCAGTCCCAGACTGACCCAGACCCCCCCCTCACCCTCCCCTGTCCCAGACTGACCCAGGTCACCCCCCTCACCCTCCCCTGTCCCAGGCTGAGCTAGACGCCCTCACCCTCCCCTGTGCCAGACTGACCCAGACCACCCTCACCCTTCCCTGACACAGACACCCCCCTCACCCTCTCCTGTCCCAGACTGACCCAGACCCCACTCATGCTCCCCTGTCCCAGACTGACCGAGACCCCACCCCTCCCCTGTCCCAGACTGACCCAGACCCTCTCACCCTCCCCTGACCCAGATCCCCTCACCCTCCCCTCTTCCAGACTGACCCCCACCCCCTCAACCTCCCCTGTCCCAGACTGACTCAGATGCCCCTCAGCCTTCCCTGACCCAGACATCCCCTCACCCTACCCTGTCCCAGACTGACCCGGGCCACCCCCCTCACCCGCCCCTGCCTCATACTGAGCCAGACCCCCTCACCCTCCCCTGTCCCACACTTACCCCCCCCCCCATCACCCTCCCATGACCCTGATGCCCCTCACGCTCCCCTGTCCCAGACGGACCCAGACACCCCCTCACCCTCCCTTGTCCCAGACTGACCCAGAACACCTGACCCCCCCCCTGTACCAGACTGCCCCCCGTCACCCTCCCCTGTCCCAGACTGACCCGGGCCACCCCCCTCACCCGCCTCTGCCTCATACTGAGCCAGACCCCCTCACCCTTCCCTGTCCCACACTTACCCCCCCCCCATCACCCTCCCATGACCCAGATGCCCCTCACCCTCCCCTGTCCCAGACTGACTCAGAACCCCCCTCACCCTCCCCTGTCCCAGACTGACTCAGGCCACCCCCTTCACACTCCCCTGTCCCAGACTGAGCCAGACGCCCTCACCCTCCCCTGTCCCAGACTGACCCAGACCCCCCTCACCCTCCCCTGTCCCAGACTGACCCAGATCCCTCACGCTCCCCTGACCCAGACCCCCCTTCACAATCCCCTGTTCCAGACTGGCCCAGACATCCCCCTCCCCTGTCCCAGACTGACCCCCCCCACCCTCCTCTGTCCCAGTCTGACCCAGACCCCCCCTCACCCTCCCCCGTCCCAGACTAACCCAGACCCCCCCTCACCCTCCCCTGTCCCAGAATGACACAGACCCCCCCCTCCCCTGTCCCAGACTGACGCAGACTTCCCCTCACCCTCCCCTGTCCCAGACTGACCCATACCCTACCTCACGCTCCCCAGTCCCAGACTGACCCAGACACTCCCTCACCCTCCCCTGTCCCAGACTGACCGAGACCCCCCCTCACCCTCCCCTCTCCCAGACTGACTCAGACCTCCCTCACCATCCCCTGTCCCATACTGACCCAGAAGCCCCTCACTCTGCCCTGTCCCAGACTGACCGCCCCGCCCTCACCCTTCCCTGACCCAGACCTCACCTCACCCTCCCCTGTCCCAGACTGACCCCCCCCCCCCTCACTCTCCCCTGTCCCAGACTGACCCAGAACCCCCTCACCCTCCCCTGTCCCAGATTGACCCAGAACCCCCTCACCCATCCCTGTCCCTGACTGACCCAGACCCCCACTCACCCTGCCCTGTCTCAGACTGCCCCCCCCTCACCCTCCCCTGTTCCAGACTGACCCAGGTCACCCCCCTCACCCTCCCCTGTCCCAGACTGAGCCAGACGCCCTCACCCTCCCCTGTGCAAGACTGACCCAGATCCCCCTCATGCTCCACTGTCCCAGACTGACCCAGACCCTCTCACCCTCCCCTGACCCAGACCCCCTCACCCTCCCCTCTTCCAGACTGACCCCCACCCCCTCACCCTCCCCTGTCCCAGACTGACTCAGATGCCCCTCACCCTTCCCTGACCCAGACATCCCCTCACCCTACCCTGTCCCAGACTGACCCGGGCCACCCCCCTCACCCGCCCCTGCCCCATACTGAGCCAGAACCCCTCACCCTCCCCTGTCCCACACTGACCCACCCCCATCACCCTCCCCTGACCCAGATGCCCCTCACCCTATCCCTGTCCCGGAGGGACCCAGACACCCCCTCACCCTCCCTTGTCCCAGACTGACCCAGAACACCTGACCCCCCCCCCCGCCCTGTACCAGACTGCCCCCCCCTCACCCTCCCCTGTCCCAGACTGACTCAGAACCCCCCTCACCCTCCCCTGTCCCAGACTGACTCAGAACCCCCCTCACCCTCCCCTGTCCCAGACTGACTCAGGCCACCCCCCTCACACTCCCCTGTCCCCGACTGAGCCAGACGCCCTCACCCTCCCCTGTCCCAGACTGACCCAGACCCCCCTCACCATCCCCTGTCCCAGACTGACCCAGATCCCTCACGCTCCCCTGACCCAGACCCCCCTTCACCCTTCCCTGTTCCAGAATGACACAGACCCCCCCCTCCCCTGTCCCAGACTGACGGAGACTCCCCCTCACCCTCCCCTGTCCCAGACTGACCCAGAACCCCCTCACCTTCCCCTGTCCCAGACTGACCCAAACCACCCCTCACCCTCCCCTGTCCCAGACTGACCCAGAACCCCCTCACCCTCCCCTGTCCCAGACTGACCCAGACCCCCCCTCACCCTTCCCTGTCCCAGACTGACCCAGACCCCCCTCACTCTGCCCTGTCCCAGACTGACCGCCCCGCCCTCACCCTTCCCTGACCCAGACCTCACCTCACCCTCCCCTGTCCCAGACTGACCCCCCCCCCTCACTCTCCCCTGTCCCAGACTGACCCAGAACCCCCTCACCCTCCCCTGTCCCAGATTGACCCAGAACCCCCTCACCCATCCCTGTCCCTGACTGACCCAGACCCCCACTCACCCTGCCCTGTCTCAGACTGCCCCCCCCCCCTCACCCTCCCCTGTTCTAGACTGACCCAGGTCACCCCCCTCACCCTCCCCTGTCCCAGACTGAGCCAGGCGCCCTCACCCTCCCCTGTGCCAGACTGACCCAGACCACCCTCACCCTTCCCTGACCCAGACACCCCCCTCACCTTCTCCTGTCCCAGACTGACCCAGACCCCCCTCATGCTCCACTGTCCCAGACTGACCCAGACCCTCTCACCCTCCCCTGACCCAGACCCCCTCACCCTCCCCCCTTCCAGACTGACCCCCACCCCCTCACCCTCCCCTGTCCCAAACTGACTCAGATGCCCCTCACCCTTCCCTGACCCAGACATCCCCTCACCCTACCCTGTCCCAGACTGACCCGGGCCAGCCCCCTCACCCGCCCCTGCCCCATACTGAGCCAGACGCCCTCACCCTCCCCTGTCCCACACTGACCCACCCCCATCACCCTCCCCTGACCCAGATGCCCCTCACCCTATCGCTGTCCCAGAGGGACCCAGACACCCCCTCACCCTCCCTTGTCCCAGACTGACCCAGAACACCTGACCCCCCTCCCCGCCCTGTACCAGACTGCCCCCCCTCACCCTCCCCTGTCCCAGACTGACTCAGAACCCCCCTCACCCTCCCCTGTCCCAGACTGACTCAGAACCCCCCTCACCCTCCCCTGTCCCAGACTGACTCAGGCCACCCCCCTCACACTCCCCTGTCCCAGACTGAGCCAGACGCCCTCACCCTCCCCTGTCCCAGACTGTCCCAGACCCCCTCACCCTCCCCTGTCCCAGACTGACCCAGATCCCTCACCCTCCCCTGACCCAGACCCCCTTCACCCTCCCCTGTTCCAGACTGGCCCAGACATCCCCCTCCCCTGTCCCAGACTGCCCCCCCCCTCACCCTCCTCTGTCCCAGTCTGACCCAGACCCCCCCTCAACCTCCCCCGTCCCAGACTAACCAAGACCCCCCCTCACCCTCCCCTGTCCCAGAATGACACAGACCCCCCCTCCCCTGTCCCAGACTGACGCAGACTCCCCCTCACCCTCCCCTGTCCCAGACTGACCCAGACCCCCCCTCATGGTCCCCTGTCCCAGACTGACCCATACCCTACCTCACGCTCCCCAGTCCCAGACTGACCCAAACCGTCACTCACCCTCCTCTGTCCCAGACTGACCCTAACCTTCCCCCTCACCCTCCCCTGTCCCAGACTGACCCAGACTCCCCCCTCACGCTCCCCTGTCCCAGATTGACCCAGACCCTACCTCGCCCTTCCCAGTCCCAGACTGACCCAGACCCCCCCTCACCCTCCTCTGTCCCAGACTGACCCTCCCCCTCACAATCCCGTGTCACAGACTGCCCACCCCCTCACTCTCCCCTGTCCCAGACTGCCCCAGACCACCTCACCCTCCCCTGTCCCAGACTGACCCAGACCCCCCCTCACCCTCCTCTGTCCCAGATTGACCCTCCCCCTCACAATCCCGTGTCACAGACTGACCCCCCACCCCCTCAACCTCCCCTGTCCCAGGCTGACCCAGACCCCCCTCACCCTCATCTGTCCCAGACTGACCCAGACACCCCCCTCTCCTGTCCCAGACTTACCCAGACCCCTTCATCCTCCCCTGTCCCAGACTGACCCAGACCCACCTCCCCCTCCCCTGTCCCAGACTGAGCTAGACCCCCCCTCACCCTCCCCTGTCCCAGACTGCCCACCCCCTCACTCTCCCCTGTCCCAGACTGCCCCAGATCACCTCACCCTCCCCTGTCCCAGACTGACCCAGACCCCCCTCTCCCTCCTCTGTTCCAGACTGACCCAGACCCCCCCTCACCCTCCCCTATCCCAGACTGACCCAGATCCCCCCTCACCCTCCCCAGTCCCAGACTGACCCCCCACCCCCTCACCCTCCCCTGTCCCAGACTGATCCAGAACCCCTCACCCTCCCCTGTCCCATACTGACCCAGACCCCCCCCCTCATCCTTCCCTGACCCAGACCTCCCCTCATCCACCCCTGTCCCAGACTGACTCATACCCCCCTCACCCTCCCCTGTCCCAGACTGACCCAGACCACCCCCCTCACCCTCCCCTGTCCCAGATTGACCCAGACCCCCTCACCCTCCCCTGTTCCAGACTGACCCACCCCCCCTCACCCTCCCCTGTCCCAGACTGACACAGTCCCCACTCACCCTCCCCTGTCCCAGACTGACACAGACCCCTTTCACCCTCCACTGCCCCAGACTCACCCAGAGCCCCCTCACCCTCCCCTGTCCCAGACTGACCCAGACCCTACCTCACCCTCCCCTGTCCCAGACTGACCCAAACTTACCCCTCAGCCTCCCCTGTCCCAGACTGACGCAGACCCCCCTCACCCTCCCCTGTCCCAGACTGACGCAGACCCCCCTCACCCTCCCCTGTCCCAGACTGACCCAGACCCCCCTCACCCTCTCCTGTCCCAGACTGACCCAACCCCACTCACCCTCCCCTGTCCCCCCCCCTGTCCCAGACTGCCCCCCCATCACCCTCCCCTGTTCCAGACTAACCCCCCCCCACCCTCACCCTCCCCTGTCCCAGGCTAACCCAGACCCACCTGCTCTCCCTCCCCGTCCCAGACTGACCCAGACCACCCCCCTCACCTTCCCCTGTCCCAGACTGACCCAGACCCGCCCCCCCTCACCCTCCCATGTCTCAGACTTACCCAGACCTCCCTTCAACATCCCCTGTCCCAGACTTACCCAGACCCCTCCCCTCACCCTTCCCTGTCCCAGACTGACCCAGATCCCCCCCCTCACCCTTCCCTGACCCAGACCCCCCCCTCACCCTCCCCTGTCCCAGACTGACCCAGGCCACCCCGCTCACCCTCCCCTGTCCCAGACTGAGTCAGACCCCGTCACCCTCCCCTGTCCCAGAATGACCCCCCGCCCTTACCCTCCCATGTCCCAGACTGACCCAGACCCCCGTCACCCTCCCCTCTCCCAGACTGACCCAAACCACCCCCCTCAGCCTCCCCTGTTCCAGACTGACCAAACCTCCCTCACCCTCCCCTGTTCCTTACTAACCCAGACCTTCCCCCCAGACCCTCCCCTATCCCAGACTGACCCAGACCCCCCCTCACCCTCCCCTATTCCAGACTGAACCACAACCACCCTCACCCTCCACTGTCCCAGACTGAACCAGACCCCCCTCACACTCCCCTGCCCCAGACTGACCCAGACCCTACCTCACACTCAACTGACCCAGACCCTACCTCACCGTCCGCTGTCCCAGACTGACACCCCCCCACCTTTCCCTTTCCCAGAATGACCCCTCCCCTCACCCTCCCCTGTTCCAGACTGAACCAAACCTCCTCCGAGATCCAACAAACTTTCATTTAATAGCCTAATGTCTTAACCAATTGCACCACAGACACGTACTGAATTATCCTCAAAACCACATGCTGAAAGAACATATGACCGAGCTACAACTTCAGATTACAGTGAGCAAGATAGCAGCTGCCCCTATCTGTTTACTTATTCCAATTAACATAGCATTCATTGTGGGAACGTGCATCATCATCACCATCACAGACAGTCCCTGGAAACGAGGATGACTTGCTTCCACGCTGAAAAGGGAACATGCAAATGGTTGGTGTAAGAAAATGCGTTAAACATATTGACCAGAACTCCCGTGTTCCGCTATTAGAATGGTTCATCAACCAATCAACATGGTATCAGGTTTACTCACAAATGTTGGAATCTTCCCATGTTATTTTGTTACTGTATTTATTCTGCACTGTAGAGATCAGATATACACATGCTTGCTTCACTGGATGCCCTGGGAACCAGTCATTCTAGAGCCCAGGCCAATGATGGGACGTTGCTCTTTCTGCTCGAAATGGAGATCAGTAACACACAGACTGGCAACAGCAAACCACAGAACTGCATTGGAGCCTCGACCCATCCTGCTCTGTCTGGGTCTCAGTATCACACTGGGTGATATTAGAGTAACATACCACAGGTGGGGATGGAGCCTGGGCTTTCCCTAATCTGTGTGGCACTCATAGCACACCGCGTGCAATAAAATAACATACATAAGGACAAGGAATGAACCTGAACACATTGTGTTGTGCGGGTCTCAGTACCACACTGGGTGAGATGTGCAAACTCTCCACACAAGCTGAGCCCCTGGGACGGAGCCAGCAGCTGCCTCCCTGCAATAACAGACAGGGAAGAGAGACTGAGGTTGTCGTTTCACATTTTGAAGCTGATCTATCAGGTGATTCCTCAGCTGTGAATCCCCCAGCAGAGAATTCATGGAGTGTTTGATAGACATGAGATTCACCATCAGTATGGGAAAATCTCTCCTTGATTCGTGACTCTTGTCTCTCTTCAGCATCTCGCTGCTAAAGACTGAACTTGATATAATTTCAATTTGGCTCGAGGTCAGTGCGGCTTAGTGTGACTTTGGCCCGTCTCCCCTTCATAACACATCAGTGCCGAGAAAACAAGGGAATTTTGCTGACATTTTGTGTTCTATAATTTTCTGTCCAGCACCGTGAGCTCTCCCCTGGTGAGCCAGCTTTGTATCTTTATGAACACGTCAGCAGAACTTTAACACAACCTGAACTCCGAGATCTGGTCGGGCCACATTGCCCCAAAGTGAGGACTGAGTGGGCGGGACAATGCCTCCCGGCGTTAGATAAAAGAACGTTTTGGTTCGTTTGCTGTCGGGCCGAAATAGCTCAATTGGGAGAGTGTTAGATTGTCCCTAGTTCAATCCCGGGTTTCGGCAGTTTCTGGTCATTTTGTGTTCCCTACATTTGAAAGAGAGCGGCTCGTTTTGCATCTGGAAAGTGCTTGAATGAGGTGCTGTTCAGTGGTGATAACTTTTAGACTGAATTGTGTTAGAATCATGAGCTCTGTTTCTGTGACTTTCTATTTACACTCTGCCCAGTTTTGTACATGAAGACTGATCAATGTTTAGGCGATGTGATGTGTTCAATGTTTGTGCAGTAACTCTGTCGCCCAGTGTGAGCTGGAAACACTCCCCCCAGGCTGGGTTGGTATGCATCTATAATACACTTTGAGGCCGTTTAACTTAGTTGGTTAAATTGTGGTGCTAATAATGGCAAGGTCGCGCTTTCAATCTGGGCAGGGCCATTGGAATGTGTTATGTATGCAACCCTTGTAACCAGCGTTCTACCGCCACCAGTGGACACATCCGTTGCAGTCATAAGGGATCCCAGCATCCCTTGGGAGCACTGCATATAAGCAGGTCTCCCATGCTGTGCCAGCACTCTGGAATCAGAATAACGAGACTACGGTCACACTTACTCAAGTCTACAGTACTCAGTCACTTTTCTTTATTTGAGACATAAAAACTGGCGATGAGTAATAGATAATGAACCATCACGTGAAAATGCAGAGAACTGTTGGTATCCTGGAGAAATTCTCAGAAGGTGATGATTGGGAAGCCTTCGTGGAGCGACTCGACCAATACTTCATTGCCAACGAGTTGGAAGGGAATGAGAACACTGCGAAACAAAGTGTGATCCTCCTCACCATCTGTGGGTCAGCACCTCATGGCCTTATGAAGAATCTTCTTGCTCTGGTGAAACCAACAACCAAAATGTATGAAGAACTATGTACACTGGTCCTGAAGCACCTAAATCCGAAGGAGAGCGTTCTGAAGATAAGGTATTGATTTTATACATGTCAACAGTCTGAAGGCCAGGAAATGGTGAGTGACATCGCCGAATTAAGGCGCTTTGCAGGATATTGCTAATTCAGTGGATTCCTGGAGCAAATGCTAAGAGACATTTTTGTGTTTGGCATTGGCTATGAGGTTATCCTTCACAAACCATTGCCTGTTGAAACACCGAACCTGAGCAAAGCCATAACGATAGCCCAGGCATTTATGTCCACCAGCGTTAACACCAAACAAATTTTGCAACATAAAGGTGCATCGGCCAGTACTGTACACAAAGTAACATCATTTTCAGGAAGGAATGCATATGTCAGAACGTACACGCCTGTAGCTGCACGACAGCAGATGACTGAGTCTGCCATTAAGTGTGAATGCAAGGCAATTAACACCTTGTTGGCACTGCGGAGGTGATCATCGAGCCCATCAATGCTGCTTCAAACACTATGCATGCAAAGGCTGTGGAACAATGGGACACCTCCAGCGAATGTGCAAACGAGCTGCAAACCCTGCAAACCATCACGTTGCAGAGGAAGACTGATCCATGGCAGATCAAACTGAACTAGAGACTCAAACCGAGGAGGCAGAAGTGTACAGGGTACATACCTTCGCTACAAAATGTCCACCAATCATGGAAAAGTTGAACTTAATGTAATTTCAGTATCCATGGAATTGGATACAGGTGCGAGTCAGACTATCATGAGCAAAAAGGCCTTCGAGAGGCTGTGGTGCAACAAGGCACAAAGGCCCAAGCTGAGCTATGTTCATACCAAACTGAGAAAGAGCTGATCCCTGTAATTGGCAGTGCAGCAGTAAAAGTCTCCCATGATGGAGCGGTGCATGAACTACTCCTATGGATTGCACCAGGAGGTGGTCCCACACTGTTTGGCAAAAGCTGGCTGCGAAAAATCCACTGGATCAGGGACAACATCCGAGCGCTTTCATCCATCGACGATGCCTCATGTGCCCACGTTTTGAACAAGTTCCCATCATTGTTTGAGCCAGGCATTGGAAATTTCTCTGGGGCCCAGGTGCAAATCCACTTGGTCCCGGTACACGACCCATCCACCACAAGGCACCTGTGGCACATTACATGATGCAAGAGAAAGTGGAGATCGAGCTGGATAGGCTGCAATGAGAAGGCATTATCATACCAACTGAAGTCAACGAGTGGGCCAGTCTGATTATTTCGGTTCTCAAGGGCGATGGCATTGTCAGAATTTGTGGGGACTATAAAGTAACGATTAACCATTTTTCGCTGCAGGACCAGTACCCGCTACCTAAGGCAGATGACCTATTTGCAACGCTGGCAGGAGGGAACATGTTCACCAAGTTGGACCTGACCTCGGCCTACATGACGCAGGAGCTGGCAGAATCTTCGAAAGGCCTCACCTGCATCAACATGCACAAAGATCTGTTCATCTACAATAGATGCCCATTTGGGATTCGATCAGCCGTGGTGATTTTTCAAAGGAACATGAAGAGTCTGCTAATCTCGGATATAGGCACCGTGGTTTTCCAGGACGACATATTGATCACAGGTCGGGACACCATCGAACACTTGAATAACCTGGAGAAGGTTCTAAGTCAGCTAGATCGCGTGAGACTCAGGTTGAAATGCTCAAAATATGTTTTCCTTGCACCAGAGTACGAGTTCTTGGGGAGAAGAATCACGGCAGACTGCATCAGACCCACCGATGCCAAGGCGGAGGCCTACAAGAATGCACCAAGACCACAGAATGTGATGGAGCAGTGGTCATTCCTGGGACTCAATTATTTTGGTCATTTCCTACCCAGTTTAAGCACTTTGCTAGAACCTCTACTTGTGTTGCGACACAAGGGAGATGACTGGGTTTGGGGGAAATCACAAGAGACGTCTTTTGAGTGTCCCGGGGTGAGTGGGAGCTGAGGTTGAATGTCCTCGGGAGGGCGAAGAGGGAGCTGAGGTTGAGTATCCCGGGTGAAGAGGGAGCTGAATGGGATTGTCCCGGGGGGAGAGGGAGCTGAGGGTGAGTGTCCCAGGGGGAGAGGGAGCTGAGGGTGAGTGTCCCTGGGGGTGGAGAGAGGGGGCTGAGGGTGAATGTCCCAGGGGATGGGGAGAGGGAGTTGAGGATGAGAGTCCCGGGGGCAGAGGGAGATGAGGGTGAGTGTCCCAGGGGAGAGGGAGCTGAGGGTGAGTTCCCGGGAGAAAAGGTAGCTGAGGGTGAGTGTCCCGGGGTGAGAAGGAGCTGAGGGTGAGTGTCCCTATTGCGCTTAATAATAAAATCACACATTCATGTACAGCACCAGCGGAAAAGACAGAGTACAGACACAGTATCAGGTTTACACTTTGTATCAGTGTCTCCATATTACGCTCCGTAACAATGTCACACCTTCACATATTGCACCAAAGAGAGAAACAGAGACATTATCAGTTTACACCTCCAACAGTGTTACTACATCACGCTAAATAACAGTATCCCGCCTTTCAACCAGTACAAGAGAGAGCGGATAGCAACAGAGAGAGGGGAGAGGGCTGAGCGAGAGACAGGAGTGCGCGAGGCTGGGCGGTGAGACACAGAAAGACATGCACAGTATCATTTCCAGACTGACCTGTGAAGTCCCGATTTATCCTGAGAGTTCCCATTGGAGAGACAGAAGATGCAGTCTCCTGTCTCACTGATATTGTACCAGAGACAGACACATTATTAACCCCACACTGCGGGACAGTGTCAGAGAGTGAGAGATACAACGGCCCACATTTCACCCTGGCTTGCCCGTTGTAATCTCTGCAATCCTGCAGCTCAGGGCCGTTCGGTATTACTCTCAGTGACCGAGTGTTTTACTCGAATTAAACTGATCTCAGACTGTTTCTGTCAGATATTAACTCCTGCACTGTCCCAGCAAACACTGCCACTCCCTCGTCCCTCCGATATTTCTCCAGGATTGCTTTGTGAAGACGGGCTCATGGAGAGAAACACCCTGCATGGAATGATCCCATATTGAGCATCTCCCAGCTTTAATCATTCTCTGTCCTTCCCCCGCAGGCCCAGTTCCTTTGCTCAGATTCTGGGGAAAGTGCACTTTGAGTTTTACATTCAGAATTAGTGCAGAGAGCTGCGCATGTGCGGGTAAGCCCCGCCCCCTATGTCGATTTCCAGGAAGCAGAAGAGAACATGCGCCCTCCCCCAGCCCTGCCTGTGATCGCCATTCACTCAGTGAGCGGAAGAAGATGGTTTAAAACAACCGGGAACAGAGACACCGCGGCCCCGGGTAAGGTAGCGAGCAGCAGCCTCCTTACAGCAGTGCTTTGGGAGTGTGTCCACACTTGGGCTCAGAGATCGGCATTGAGTTCAGGAGGATTCGGGGACTGTGTGTAAGGGGCAGAGTGCATAAAGAACCAGTGTCAGTGAGTGGGGGAAGGCAGAGGCCATTCTCGGGCTCTGTGTGGACAGTGTATGTCCAGGGTAAGGGAGACAGAATGTAAATAGCAGATTCTGCCCAATCATTGCTGCTTTCTCTCTCCAAACCAGTAGTGAACCTTCCTGGTTAAGTTCTGTCCGGAGCTGTGTATAAGAGGCAAAGTGAAACGGGAACGAGTTCCTGAACATGGAGTGAGTGGGGGAAGGGAGAGGCCATTCTCGGGCTGTGTGTGGACAGTGTCAGGTAACAGAGAAAGTAAATCACCTCGCTCTTTCAAATCATTGCTGCTTTTCCCCCCCAACTAGTAGTGAATGATCCTGATTCAGTTCCAATCTCACCGTGTCTGTTGTTCTTGGACAGTGAGCAGTGGGAACACAGTTGACAGTGAGGATGTGGGGAGTTTCACAAAGTGCATCTATTGCAGGCACCGGGAGAGGAGAGTGGGAGGGGAAGGGGGCTGCTGTTCGCTGCCTTACCCCGGGGCCACGGCATCTCCATTTCTGGCTCTTTTAAACCATCTTCTTCCGCTCACTGAGTGAATAGAAACATAGAAAATAGCCTGCTGTAAGGAGGCTGCAGGATTAGGCCATTCCGCCCTTCGAGCCTGTACCGCCATTCAATAAGATCATGGCTGATTATTCACCTCAGTACCCTTTTCCTGCTTTCTCTCCATACCCCTTGATCCCTTTAGCCGTAAGGGCCACATCTAACTCCCTCTTGACTATATCCAATGAACTGGCATCAACAACTCTCTGTGGTAGGGAATTCCACAGGTTAACAACTCTCTGAGTGAAGTAGTTTTTCCTCATCTCAGTCCAAAATGGCTTACCCCTTATCCTTAGACTGTGTCCTCTGGTTCTGGACTTCCCCAACATTGGGAACATTCTTGCTGCATCTAACCTGTCCAGTGCTGTCAGAATTTTATATGTTTCAATGAGATTCCCTCTCATCCTTCTAAACTCCAGTGAATACAGGCCCAGTCTACCCAGTCTCTCCTCATATGTCAGTCCTGGCAATCACAGGCAGGGCTGGGGGAGGGGAGGGTGCATGCGCTCCTCTGCTCACTGCGAATCGACTCAAGGGGCGGTGCTGAACTGCGCATGCCGCAGCTCTCTGCAATAATTCAGCCTGCAAAAATCAAAGTACACTTTTCCCAGAATTTGAGCAAAGGAACTGGGTCTGGCCAGGGGGCGGCGTGGGGAAGGACAAAGAATGATTACATCCTAGGGTCTTAAAGAAGTGGCTGCAGGGATAGTGGATACATTGGTTGTAATTTATCAACATTTCCTGGATCCTGGGGCAGTCCGAAGAGTAACGGCCCTATTTTAAAAAGGAGGCAGACAAAAAGCAGGAAACTATAGACCAGTTTGCCTAATTTCTGTCATTGGGAAAATGCTGGAGTCCATTATTAAGGAAGCAGTAGTGGGACATTTGGAAAAGCATAATTCAATCCAGCAAAGTCAGCATGGTGTAATGAAAGGGAAACATGTTTGCCAAATTTGGTTTTTGAGGATGTAACGAGCAGCGTGGATAAGTGGGATCCAATGGATGTGGTGTATTTGGATTATTTCCAGAAGGCATTCGATAAGGTGCCACATAAAAGGTTACTGCACAAGATAAAAGCTCATGTGGTTGGGGTAATCTATTAGCATGGATAGAGGATTGGCTAAATAACAGAAAACAGAGAGTCGGGATAAATGGATCATTTTCTGGTTGGCAAACAGTGACAGTGGTGTGCCGCAGGGATCAGTGCTGGGTCCTCAACTATTTATAATCTATATTAATGAATTCAATGAAGGAACCGAGTATAATGTGGCCAAGTTTACTGATACAAAGATGGGTGGGAGAGCAAACTATGAAAAGGACACAATTAATCTGCAAAAGGATAAAGACAGGCTAAGTGAATGGGCAAACATTTGGCAGGTGGAGTAAATTGTGGGAAAATGTGAGGTTATTCACTTTGGCAGAAATAATAGAAAAATTAATTATAATTTATATGGAGAAAAATTGCAAAGTTTTGCAGTAAAGAGAGACCTGGGCATCCTTGTGCATGAAACAAAAAGTTATTATGCAGGTAAAGCAAGTATTCTGGAAGGCAAATGGAATGTTGGCCTTTATTGCAAGGGGGATAGAGTATAAAAACAGAGATATCCTACAATTGTACAGGGTATTGGTGAAGCCACACCTGGAGTACTGCATCCAGTTTTGGTCTCCGTATTTAAGGAAAAATATACTTGAATTGGAGACTGTTCAGAGCATGTTCACGAGATTGATTCCGGATATGGGGGGTATGACTTATGAGGAAAGGTTGAGGAGATTGGGCCTATACACATTGGAGTTCAGAAAAATAAGAGGTGATCTTATTGAAATAAGATAATGAGGGGGCTCGACAGGTGGATGCAGTGAGGATATTTCCACTCATAGGGGAAACTACAACTAGGGGACATAGTCTTAGAATAAGGGGTCTCCCATTAAAAACTGATATGAGGAGAAATTTCTTCTGAGTGTTGTAAATCTATGGAATTCTATGCCACAGAGTGCTATGGAGGCTGGATCATTGAATATAATTTAAGGCAGAGATAGACAGATTTTTGAGTGATAAGGGAGTAAAGGGTCATGGGGAGCTGGCAGGGAAGTGGAGCTGAGTCCGTGAGATTAGCCATGATCCTATTGAATGGTGGAGCAGACTCGAGGGGCCACATGGCCTACTCCTGCTCCGATTTCTTATATTAACTGAAACCAGGCAGAGTCGACACCTTCAGTGGATAATATAGAGGGGAACCAGAGAGTGCGGAATTGAACCCAGCCAGAGTCAGCACTTGCAGGGGAGGAGAGGGAGAGGAACCGGTGAGTGTAAAACTGAACACAGCCAGAGTCAAACCTTCAGGGGAGGGGAACCAGTGAGTGTAGAACTGAACCCAGCCAGAGTCAGCATCTTCAGGGGAGGGGAACCACTGAGTGTAGAACTGAACCAAGCCAGAGTCAGCACCTTCAGGGGAGGAGAGGCAGGGGAACCAGTGAGTCTAGAACTGAACCCAGCCAGAGTCAGCACCTTCAGGGGAGGAGAGGGAGGGGAACTAGTGAGTGTAGAACTGAACCCAGCCAGAGTCAGCACCTTCAGGGGAGGGGAACCAGTGAGTGTAAAACTGAACCCAGCCTCTGTCAATGATGAAAATTGGGAGTTGAGACAAGCCGTGTTCAGACGAGCGATGTGTTTGAATTTCAGGACAGGGAGGGGGAAGAATATATGGGGTGGGATTTACAGCATCGCAGGAACAAGAGAGGAAATAATGTTCCATAGAATCTAGAATTGTTTGTTCTGAATATCTGTCCTTTACTTGCAGTTATGATTTTTGTAAACTCCTTTTCCAGGGCATTCGAATGGTAGGGTTTGCAGACGGGGAGCTCAAACCAAACATTACATCTAGATCTGACAGAATCACTCGATTCCTCAGGACCTGAATATCATCAGCCTTTAGATGTAGAAGGAGAAAAGTTTGTCTGTGGGAACAGATTTCAAATATCCGTGTGACTGGAAAAGCACCGAGACACACACACCCGAGTGAGAGTGTTCCAGTGCACAGACTGTGGAAAGAGCTTTAAGCAGTTTCACAGCCTGAAGAAAACATCGTAGCATTGACAGCGGGGAGAAACCGTACACATATTTTGTGTGTGGGCGTGGCTTCAACTGATCATCCAACATGGAGAGACACAAGGACCCCCGCACCACGGAGAAACAGTGGGAATGTGGGGACTGTGGGAATGGATTCAATTCCCCGTCTGAACTGGAAGTTCATCGGCGCAGTCACACTGGGAAGAGGGCGTTCACCTGCTCTGAGTGTGGGAAGAGATTCTCTCTCTCATCCCATCTGTTGGGACACCAGCGAGTTCACACTGGGGAGAGGCCTTTCACCTGCTCTGAGTGTGGGAAGGGATTCACTCTGTCATCCCATCTGTTGGAACACCAGCGAGTTCACACTGGGGAGAGGCCGTTCACCTGCTCTGAGTGTGGGAAGGGATTCACTGTGTCATCCCGTCTGTTGGAACACCAGCGAGTTCACACTGGGGAGAGGCCGTATACCTGCTCTGAGTGTGGGAAGGGATTCACTCGATCAACCCACCTTCAGATTCACCAGCAAGTTCACACTGGAGAGAGGCCATTCATCTGCTCTGAGTGTGGGAAGGGATTTATTACCTCATCCCTCCTGCTGCTACACCAGCGAGTTCACACTGGGGAGAGGCCATTCACCTGATCTGAGTGTGGGAAGGGATTCACTGTGTCATCCCTTCTGTTGGACCACCAGCGAGTTCACACTGAGGAGAGGCCGTTCACCTGCTCCGTGTGTGGGAAGGGATTCACTCATTCATCCAACCTGCTGACACACCAGCAAGTTCACAAGTGACTGCAGGTTTTGGATTCTGCTGTTATCCCAGACTGAATCGTGTCTATTCTGAGAGTTGGGCTTTCTTTCTGCTGATATTGATTCCCCATATAACTGGGCTGGAGTTTAATATTCTGCATATTTGACCAATTATTCAATGGGCAACGGGTGAGGAAAAAAATAATGCTGATTGTGTTTGCATCCATAATTCACCCTTTAAAAAACATAAGGAATAGGAGCAGGAGTAGGCCATTGGCCACTCAAACCTGCTCTGCCATTTAATAAGATCATGGTTGATCTGATCATGAGCATAGCACCTGTTCCCTGCCCGCGCCCCATAACTCTTCACTCGCTTATCGTACAAAAATCTGGTGACCTCCACCTTAAATATATTCAATGACCCAGCCTTCACAGCTCTCTGGGGTAGAGAATTCCAAGGATTTACTCAGAGAAGAAATGTCTCCTCATCTCAGTTCTAAATCGGCAACCGCTTATTCTTAAACTGTGCCCCCAAGGTCTAGATTCACTATGAGTGGAAACATCCTCTCTGCATCTAACATACCGAGCCCCCTCAGTATTGTATGTTTCAATAAGATCACCTCTTATTATTCTAAACTCCAATGAGTATAGGCCCAACCTGCTCAACCTGTCTTCATGTCAACTCCTCCATCTCAGGAATCAAACTAGTGAAGCTTCTCTGAACTGTCTCCAATGCAAGTATATCCCTCCTTAAAAAAGATCAAAATTGGATGCAGTACTCGAGGTGTGGTCTCAGAAATACCCTGTACAGTTGTAGCAGGACTTCTCTGCTTTTGTACTCCATCCCCCTTTCAATAAAGGCCAACATTTATTTTGCCTTTATAATTATTGCTGTACCTGCATAGAAACTTTTTGTGTTTCATGCACAAGAACATCCAGGTCGCTCTGTACTTCAGCATTTTGTAATACCTCTCCTTTTAAATAATACATTTTATTTTTATTTTTCCTTCCAAAGTTAATAACCTCAAACTTTTCCACATTATACTCAATCTACCAAATATTTGCACACTCACTTATCCTGTCTACATCCCTTTCCAGATTCTTTGTGTCCTCCTCACAACTTGCTTTCCCACCCATCATTGTATCATCAGAAAACTTGGCTACATTACACTCTGTCCCCTCATCCAAGGCATCAATATAGATTGTAAATAGTTGAGATCCCAGCATCGATCCCTGCAGCAACCCCCTAGTTGCCGTTTGACAACCGGAAAATGACCCATTTATCCCGATTCTGTTGTCTGTTATTTAGCCCACTCTCTATCCATGCTAAGATAATTACCCATGTCCACTTAAGCTCTTAACTTGTGCAGTAATCTGTTACGTGGCACTTTATCGAATGCCTTCTGGAAATCCAAATACACTTGTTCCCCCTTATACACCCTGCTCATTATATCCTCAAAGAACTCCAGCAAATTTGTCAAACATGATTTACCTTTCACTGGCTCTGTTTATCTGTATTATGCTTTTCCTTGGAGAAGCCCCCAGACCCCAGAGTTTTGGCCCACAGACCCTGGGACACTGGTTCGTCACATAGAGGGCTCGATCCCCCCTCTGCCGCGCCCCCTCCCCCTCCACCCAGACCCTCCAGCTGTGGCCGACAGACCCGGGACATTGGATCTCCACACGGGGTAACAATCCCTCTGCCCCCCCCTCATCAGAACTCCAAGCTTTGGCTCACAGACCTGGGACATTGGTTCTCCACACAGAGAAAGCGATCCCTCTGCTCACCAGATGCCCCAGAGTGCCCTCAAACTTCCCTGTCCCAGACTGACCCAGATCTCCCTCACCTTCCCCTGTCCCAGACTTCCCCAGACCCCGCTCACCCTCCCCTGTCCCAGACCGACCCAGAATCCCCTTCACCCTTTCCTTTCCCAGACTGACCCAGAACCCCCCCTCACCCACCCCTGTCCCAGACTGACCCAGATCCCCCTTCATCCTCTGCTGTCTCAGACTGACCTAGAACCCCCCTCACTCTCCCCTGTCCCAGACTGACCCACAACCAGACCCTTCTCACCCTCCCCTGCCCTAGACTGACCCAGAACCCCTCCTCACCCTCCCCTGTCCCAGACTGACCCAGATCCCCCTTCATCCTCCGCTATCCCAGACTGACCCAGAACCCCTCGTCAGCCTCCCTGGTCCCAGACACCCACTCCACCTTCCCTGTCCCCGAAACCCCCTCAACTTCCCCTGACCAAGGCCCCCCCTCAACCTCCCCTGTGCCAGACTATCCCAGAACCCCCCTCATTCTCCCCTGAACCAGACACCCCTCACCCTCCCCTGTCCCAAACTGACCCAGACCCCCCCTCTCACCCGACCCTGTCCCAGACTGACCCAGATCCCCTCACCCTCCACGTCCCTGACTGACACACACCCCCTCACTCGACCCTGTCCCAGACTGACCCAGACCCACCCCCCTCACCCTCCCCTGTCCAAGACTGACCCCCCCCTCACCCTCCCCTGACCCAGACCCCCCCCACCCTCCCCTGTCCCAGACTGACCCAGACCCCCCCTCACCCTCCCCTGTCCCAGACTGACCCTCACCCTCCCCTGTCCCAGACTGACCCAGAGCCCCCTCACCCTCCCCTGTCCCAGTCTGACCCAGACCCTCACCCTCCCCTCTGCCAGACTGGACCAGAACTCCTCCGAGATCCACCAAACTTTCGTTTAATAGCCGAATGTGCTAACCAATGCACCACAGAGACATATTGAATTATCGACAAAAACATATGCTAAAAGAGGATGTGACCAAGCTATAACTTTAGATCACAGTGAGCAAAATAGCAGCTGTCCCTATCTGTTTACTTATTCCAATTAACATAGCACTCATTGTGGGAACATGCATCATCATCATCATAGGCAGTCCCTCGAAACGAGGATGACTTGCTTCCATGCCGAAAAGGGAACATGCAACTGTTGGTGTAAGAAAATGCGTTAAACAAATTGACCAGAAATCCTGCGTTTAGCTATTAGAATGGTTCATCAACCAATTAACATGGTATCAGGTTTACTCACAAATGTTGAAATCTTCCCATGAGTTATTTTGTTATTGTATTTATTCTGCACTGTAGAGATCAGATATACACATGCTTGCTTCACTGTGTTGTAGGGCATTAGGCACCTGCTATATATATATATATATATACATGTATGTGTTCAAAATGGTAGCCAAATATAAAATAGCTGTCAGGGGGCTCCTCCAAGCATGATGGGAACTCAGTTAGTCAAGCAATGAACTGCTGACTGAGCAATGACCCTGTGAGGCCTGGTACCAGGAATGTCTTGGATCAACAGCTTGAGACAAGATAACCACAACAAACCGTTATAGTGCCTGGTACGGAATGTCCTTAATCGATGACTCCAGCTGGAGTGCTTAGCAACCATGCTGAGATAGCTCAACAAGGTCACAGCAGAGCCCCCGAGTAACAGAGATAGGGGGCCTGCATCACATCACAGAGTCATGAATCAGCCTGAGCTGACAGGAACCGAACATACAGCCCCCCAATGAACCAGGGGAATTCTATTGGGTTAAAGAGACTGATATGTAATCTATAATCATTATGATTGGATTGTGTCTGGCCAATGTGGGCTGAGTAACTGGAATTAACTGTTGTAAAACATATAAATATTGATGGTTTTCTTTGTTCGGCGGAGAGAGGTGCCTGGACTTAGACAGAGGCTTCCTCCCCGCCAGCGTAATCAAGGCCATTTTGGCGTTGGAACCTTTCCCGAGTGTTGAGTGGTTCTTCCGAGAAAACATTCATGCTAACAGTACGTAGTCGGCAGGATTCCGAAGTCGCTGAGCACCCTTGGAGAAACCGGGTGAGTATACCCTAAACAAAATTTATAACGGGTGCCGAAGGTGGATGCCGGTTGATCGACACGAGGAGACGGTCTAATATCTCAAACACCAAGCCTGAGTCTGCATTAAGAGGACTTTGTCCCACGTGACAGCCAGGAACTAAGTAGGTGCCAGGAACACACTTAGACTGTGGGATTGTGATACCGAACGACATCTTCCGGGCCCAGTAATGTGATTTGAAATATATCCCGGGGGGGGGGGCAGGCGGTGGACAGCAACCAACGGAAACCAAACCTGTGAACAGGGTCGGACCAACGGGCAAAACGGTGGTAGGTAGTCGTTAAGGATACGTAGAGCGCTGTCGGGAATTGCTTAAACGCGTTTTAAGAATTGTATAAGTTTGTGTAAAAACAGACCTGTGACCTGACAGCAGCCCGGAGACGGTCTACTACAAGTTGTGCGAGGTAAAAGGCAAACCTCTGATAGTAGATTCCTAACGGTTCTAGTCCTACCCAGGAATGGCCAATAAAGCAGATAAACTGGAGTGGGGGCCGGAAGGCTCCCTTACCCGCCACCTGGCGAAAAAAGAAAAGAAACTAATTGAGAGAATGATTAAAGCAGGATGGGATCCTCAGGACCCACTAGCAGACCAGCGGGAATGGTGAGAGAAGGAAAGGAAAGACAAAGATGAAAAGGCAGTGGTCCTGCGAGCTCATGTAACGTTAACAGAGAAGGGTAACCAGTATGTGCAAACAAAAAGAAAGCAAGTGACTGCTGAGACCGGACTGACAGTTTTGCCAGTCCGAACCATGAGTAGCCCAAGTGGGGAAGATTGGGAGTGCCTAGGGAATGAAACAGCTAGATGCGGCTCGTTTAAAGGGGATGCCCTGCCACCCCCATATGCCACAATAAACCCGGTCAAGACCGCGCCTGTAAAGGTGGAATGCATACCCGGGGTCCCAGTAGGACACGGGCGTAATGGTAGGCCCGCCCGACCCCCACAAATACGATTAACATACACATCGTTATCCCCCGGGGACACGATGCAGTTATTAGACAAGCTGCCACCCCTAATACCCCGCCATAGCAATGCAACCTTCTGGCAGAAGCTCAAGGAAATGAAAATTTGCCACCAGCTCCATAATCAAGATATCGCTGCTATAGTTAGAATTAAAATGCCAGAAAACTACTGGGACAGACAACAGAATGATTACCGAAGCGGTACCTGGTGTACTGACCTGTCTGCTATTAGGCAACAACAGGAGGCGAGCATGATAGCATTCAAAGCGAACGTGACACTCGTCTTAGGCCAGGTTCCCGTAAACTGGAACTCTATAGTGGGAGTAATACAAAAGAAGGACGAACGGGCACAAGAGTACGGGGTTTGGAAATTTGAGGCATTCTTGGCACATAGCGGAGTACTGGACGCAGACCGGCAGAACCCAGCCTTCATACAGTTGTATAAGGACGGACTAAGCTCCGCCCACCAAGCCATCCTAAAAACAGGCTTAGTGGCATATAATAACTTTGATGACCTGGAAAGTTGGGCTACCTCGGTAGACAATCAACAAAGGTCCAAAATAGCCACCAGCACAGCTGAGGTCTGAGCGGCCACTGACAAAAAGGCGGCTGAGACATGCTACAATTGCAACAAGACGGGACACCGCCGTGCCGAGTGCTGAGCCCCAAAACGTGACGGACGCAAAAGGTGTAGGAACTGTGACCAATCAGGTCACGAGTCAAAGGACTATTGGGCAAAAGTGGGTGGCCAGGAAGGGAAGGGACCGCAACGGGGAGCTAAAAAGGGACAAAATCCCAATGAAAGAACCCCAGACGTTAGTGTGCTCGGAAATCAGCAGCTGCTGGACATTATACAGCAGCTGACCCAGAAGCAGACGAAACCCCAATGAATCGCACCGGCCCCCAGCCAAGAACCCGATCACCGCATGTGGATCAATGCATCGTTAGGGGACCGGCGATCCATCATAATCAAAGCAGTAGGGGGAAACAGGACCACGGCGTATCAAAGCGAAACACAAGTGCTCGAGGTAGACGGTATAATGGTACCGGTCCAGTTCTGGGTATGTCAAAATTCAGAGGGCACTATACTAGGGATGGACCTACTCCGCGAGCTAGGCACCATAGTGGACGCACGGCGAAGGCGGGTAACCTGGAAAGCCAAGAAAGGGTATAAGGATAAAGTTGCAGGGAAATGGGCCCCAGTAAAAAATATAGCCACGTTAGGTAAAACAGGCACCTTGATGAGAGACTGGTCAAAGGACGGGGTGTTGGGATTACTGTGTCAG
This sequence comes from Pristiophorus japonicus, assembly GCF_044704955.1. Classification (NCBI taxonomy): domain Eukaryota; kingdom Metazoa; phylum Chordata; class Chondrichthyes; family Pristiophoridae; genus Pristiophorus; species Pristiophorus japonicus. Next base: position 100,420,894 of record NC_091991.1, on the reverse strand, counting down.
GCTATCCCGGGAGTTTGGGCAATAAGCAAACAGGACTGCGGGCTCATTGATATCACACTGGAGAAGGTCACGGGACCGGTACATCCTCCCCACAAACAATACCCTATTAAACCAGAGGCCTTGCGGGCCACTGAGGAGATAATAGAAGCCCTGGTAGACCAAGGCATATTACGACAGAAAGTTTCAGTCACGAACTCCCCGATGTGGCCAGTGAAGAAACTGGACGAGAGTTACCGACTAATGATAGATTATACAGCACTAAATAAAGTAACGCCCAGGGAACACCCGATTGTGGCCAGCCCAGCAACTATCTTCAACGGTCTGAATCCGGAACACAGGATTTTCACCATTTTAGATATTGCTAACAGATTTTGGTCGATCCCACTGGACCCTGCATCTGAGGAAAGATTCGTATTTAGCTCCAGAGGCAGACAATACACGTGGACCCGACTCCCTCAGGGGTTCCATAATAGTCCGAACATTTTCCACCGAGTCATGAGCAATGCCTTGGAACAGTGTGACTTAATCCCTTACAACAGCACAATCTTCAGTATGTGGATGACATCTTGATAGCCTCGGCAAGCGACCGAGAGCACTTAGGGGCCGTCGCCACGGTTTTAAGGATTCAAGACAAGGCAGGTTTTAAAATAAATCCAAAAAAGGCACAGATCGGGCAAGCCATGGTTCGATATTTGGGACACAATATCAGTCAGGGAAAAATGACCTTTCCGACAGACCGAAAGACAGCCATCGCTGATATGCCCCGACCAACAACGGTACGGGGAGTGCGGCGGGTGATGGGCTTGTTCAACTATTGCAGGAATTTCATTCCTCAATTTGCGAATATGGCCGAACCCATTCAGCGACTAGTGAGGGAAGGAAAACCAGGAACTGAACAGGTAGAGTGGGGATTGGAGTAAGAAGAAGCCTATGGGAAATTAAAAGCTGAATTGTTGGCAGCCCCGGTGCTGAAGCTACCTGACATGACTAAGCCGTTCCATGTATATTACAATCTCGAGGGGGGTTTCTACAGCGGCGTAATAACCCAGGAAAAGGAAGGGGTAATGAGACCAGCAGCGTATTACTCAACACAAGAGTCCCCGGTAGCGAAGGGGCTTCATCGGTGTGTGGTTGCCCTCGATTGTGCTGCTTGGGCTGCAAGAATATGCGAACCAGTGACGATGTCGGGATACTTATCTTACACACGAAGCACACCATAGTGGAATTACTAAACACTGGGAGGTTAAAAACGGTGTCGGATGCCCGACGAGCTACCTGGGAGGCGGTACTATTGCCCAAAGACCAGTCCATACAAATAATCAGGGATATAGGTTTTAATCCCGCGGAGGGAATAGTGACCGAAGGCGAACCCCATCGTTGCAAAACTGAGATAGATCAAGGAACGGAAGGGGGGATAGCCGATAAACCTCTGGGCGACCCCGATTTAACCCTTTACGTTGACGGGTCCCGACGGTATATTGACAGACAATTCCGCACCAGATGGGGCGTAGTAGACCAGGACGGTGCCACCCTCCTGCGAGGGGCACTGGAAGGAACAGTGTCCGCCCAAGTAGCTTTGACCGAAGCCCTTAAATTGGCAGAGGGGAAGCGTGTAAATGTCTATACCGACAGCCGGTACGCGTTCGGGGTAGTACACGACTACATGATAGCATGGAGCAGACGTGGGTACATAACCTCAGGAGGGGGGCACATTAAACACGAGAATATAGTTCGGGAGTTGGTAAAAGCCGTTAAAAGACCCGCTACAGCAGCTGTAATAAAGATCAAGGCGCATCAAAAGGTAGAAACCAGGGAACAGTGGGGAAACATGCAGGCAGATCAAGCAGCCAGAAGCGCAGCGGAAGAAGATGAGCCCCAGATAATCAAAGTAGCCGTGATAGGACCAGGAGAGCTGAATATCCACAAGGTACAGGAAGAAAGTAGCTCGGAGGAACGGTCGCTATGGGAGAGCCGGGGGCCAGCATTGAGGAAGACGGGGTGTGGAGAAAGGGACTACAAGTAGTCGCCCCGTCCTCTATCCAGACCGAACTACTCCAGCTACACCACGAGCCGGATCACACTGGGCAAGACGGAATGCTGAGCTGTCTACTCAAAGACTGGTGGTGGGCCGGGGCAGGGCGAGACGTAGAAAAGCATTGCCAGCGCTGCATAGTATGTGCACAGCGTAATCCAGACAGACCCATAAAGGTCAAAATGGCACATCAGACACGTCCCAGGGGTCCGTGGGAGAATCTCACAGGGCCCCTACCCAACAGTCGGGGAAAGAAATACTGCCTGGTCATTATTGATCAATTTACCAGGTGGGTTGAGGTTTTTCCCACCCGGAATTGCGGAGCATCCACAGTAGCACAGATTCTCGCATTCGACATAATCCCACGATGGGGAGTGCCCCTCCCAATTGACTCAGACCAGGGGACACACTTCACGGGACAGATCATGAAGCGGGCATGCGGTCTGCTCGGAATCTGACAACGGTTCCACATCCCGTACCATCCACAGAGCTCGGGAATGGTGGAGCGAATGAACCGTACCCTTAAGACAGCAATTGCCAAAGCCATAACTGAAACCGGGAAGGGATGGGTGGACGTTCTACTCTGTATACTAATGAGACATAGGGCCACCCCTAACCAGACCACAGGTCTGACCCCCTTTGAATTAATGACGGGGAGGGCCATGAGACTCCCCGAAGGCATCATAACGGGGGGAGAGGACATGGGGCCTTTACGAGATCGGATTAAACAATATGTAAAACAATTAGATTCACAGCTGAAGGAACGAAGAAAAGAGGTGGTAGAGCAACAGACCATACGGGACTTGGAGATCCAAAACAAAGGAAAGGCTGACGCACAGCTCCCACAGGTAGGTGACAAAGTGTTGGTACAAGTCACCCCCGACAGGACGGGATTTGCCCCAAGGTGCACCGGACCATATGACATCATTTTGACTCGCGACATGTGTGCATGTGTCGACATGAGAGGGAAAGGCCGGTGGAAGCATTGGTCGCAATTAAAAAGGTATAACTTGGCCGAACCAAGGGTGATATGCCTAAACGAGACAGAATAGTATGCCACAAAATACCAGGAGTGGTTAGATACCCTTTTGGAAGGGGTATTCGGGGGAACAGCTTTGGTCTTGGTGGTGATAGGAGTTTCGGTAATATTTAAGTGGGCAAAGGCATGTGCTCACGCGCTATAGATTCAGCTTGAAATGGTTCGACTATAACCTTGTACTTCTGATTTCGCAGGGTGACGAGGATACTCATAGAGCAGAACCTAACCCCTGGTGACGACCAGGCCGTCTGTTTAAAATTACAGATAATACTTACCAGAATGGGAATACGAATGACGCTACTTGTAATATGGATAGCCCTGAGACATACACATACCCTGGACGACACCGACGGACAGCAGAGCACGCTGGAAGTAAACAATCACATGAACTATGGAGTTTTGTTCAATGTGACGGACGGAGTGTGCATCCCAGAGTCTAAGGATTGGAGCAAGGACAGGACTTATTTTAATGTATGGTTGCAAGTGAATCCCAATAAGAACCGGGTATGTGTACAGTGCTCCACGGGTACAAGGGGCAGCTGCATTAAATGGAGGGATGCCAAAGGGCCCGATGAATGTACCTTCGGCATAATTTGCGCGCCTCCGGAGCAGTCCCAGCAATCAGTCATCCGCAAAAAGGGAGTGGGGCTGTGTGGGTACTATGAGGAGGTGGGAGTGGCTGCAATATCACTGTATGTGTGCTTTTCACCTTCGCCGACACCTCGCCCCATACGAACCACTACATTGCCCGAGGAACTGCCTTGTCCGACAAATACCAAGGGGCCAGAAAATGGGATCGTAGTGTACAACGAAGGGGAATTGTTGTATGATAATGTTAAGCATGAAATTGTGCCTGTCCTGATAAATATTTCAGGCATCCAGATGCCGGAATATTGTACAGAACAGTCAAGGAAAATGTATAATGTATTCAGTAAAGTTGCAATGCAGCAGACTGCCGATGCAATGGGTGCCAGTAGATTCCGAGGACAGGAGTCAGTACCCCAGGATAAAGAGGGGAATAGATAATGATGTTGCTCCCGGCTTCAATGCAGGAACCTCCGTAGTAAACTCGCTAGACATACAAGGGTTAAACGAAAGGCTGGAACAGCTTAAAAGGTGACTGAAGGGTTATTAGAAAGTGTGGGTCAAAACCAGGAAGACCAATCCAACCTAGGAAACAAGGGTGTAGAAATCCAGTTGGATGGCCTCTCAGTCCTGGAAGCTCACGCCAAAACCATCAATCACCTCATTGATAGAGAAAGAGAAGATACTGGAAGGCAAAGACAGGGGCAACTCTATCACACTTATGCCCTGTGGATGATGGGACAGATCCGCCACAATCTCGATCAGATCCAAAGCAGGGAGGTACCCGATTGGATAGACAGTTCACATTTGGCTCAGTTGGCCAACCAGAGGGGGACATGGGATAATTGTACTCTGAAGGGACTGACCCGAGTATACCCAGCGATTCCAGATTGCTAGATGGGTAGGAATACTGGGATAGGGATAGTCCTGATGATCCCTATAGCCACGCCGGACTCAGGGCCGTTCCCCCTGTACCAACTAGAGAATATCGGGGTAATACGGGAAAATGTCTCCAACCGTTACTATCTGACCACCATCTCCGCCGTTCGTCGAAACGACATACTTACCGGGATTTCCCTAACAGGATGCAAACAAAGGGGGGAGATCACAGTATGCCCTCACCCAGTGGGCCGAGGGGAGCTAGACGAGTGCGGGTTTAACCGAACCAACGGATGTGTACTAGAAATAGTGCCCGCACACATGCACTTTGCGAGAGCAGGCTACGGAGGGAAGGGAAGGTACTGCGTCTCTACTACCGAGCGTTCATACCTGTATAATGACCTGCAGTGCCCGATACCACAGCCGAACCTTCGCTTTGCGCTGCTACACCCTGTCACGATTGGGCAAGCGCATATCACCCAGGTTAGGCGGCGGAAGCCCGAAGGTATTAATATAACCGATCAGCTCCGATTTGCAGGATTATGACGAGCCAGAGCAGATCCCCATCCCACATCTAACCGAAGTATTACGGGAATTGAGGCTCAGGGTGGGTCAATTCGCAAAGCTCTACCACCAACTGCAAACTAAAATCAAAGTACTGGAAGAAGATATCGATGTAGACTTACAAAATCAGAGTTGGTGGAGAAAGGTCTGGGACTGGGGAATGAATGTGAACATCCATCCTTGGATTCGAATAATTTCACACATACTGGTCGGGGTACAATTGATCTTAGCAATAACATGGGGTATAATGGCCTGCCAGGCGTTCAGGCACCATGCACAACGAAGAAGGACCCATGCCAGGTCCCTGGATATTAAAAAAGCCTGTCTAACAGAGGGGCAGGAGGATTTGGCCTTAATCAATTTGATCGAAGCAACCTGGACTCCTGAAACCGCGTGACTGGCCAGCACGTTGAGGCAGGGAGTACCGGACCGTGCACAAAATCTATTAGGGATGGAGATAGGGCGGTCGGTTAAAGGGGGACTAGGACTAGTCCCTTTACCGAAAGGGGGGAATTGTTGTCGGGCATTAGGCACCTGCTGATTATATATATATATACATGTATGTGTTTAAAATGGTAACCAAATATAAAATGGCTGTCAGGGGGCTCCTCCAAGCATGATGGGAACTCAGTTAGTCAAGCAATGAACTGCTGAATGAGGCTGACTGAGCAATGACCCTGTGAGGCCTGGTACCAGGAATGTCTTAGATCAACAGCTTGAGACAAGATAACCATAACAAACCGTTATAGTGTGTCGAGGAAATTTCTAAGTTAAATTAACTCAGGCGGAGGCTTTCAGAGTCGTGCTTCGAGAGAATTTTATTTTACAAATGAGATATCTCGGAGAGCTTGCTCAGTCCGTACCGAGGCTAAACTCTGAGTTTCACAAGCAAACCCGCTCTATCTTTATACAGTCAAAACAGGAACTTTATTTAAAACACACCACACATGAACATTAATCATACATTCTGTGAATACAAAGGTCATTCCGGGAGGCACACTTTATCTGTCCTTGCATAGTTTCTCCCTGTCCGTATCCTGATAAGCAGGGTATCTGGAAACTCATACAAACACCAGATAGTCATGTATTTACAACATTCTTTGTCTCAAGGCTGAGAAGTTTGGGTGTTTTTTCTAGCTCCACTAAAATCAGCAAAAAGTTAACTTAACCTTTCCTTTAAAATAGGACATAGATCGTTTTCTTCCACAATTCCCTCCTTGTTGATCTTTTACTAGATCAACACAGTTTCTTATATATTCTTTTCTTGTTCAAAAGGATGTAACTTAACTATGGAAATAGTAAATAAGACGTGAAAAGAAATTTGGTTTCAGTTCCAAGTAATGCCCCAGTTGTTTGGACAGAACTTTTGGTACCCAGAATTTAAAGGAGATTGGGTCGATGAAAAGAATTTGACACATCACCATAGGGGATGTGCTAGGTGGCCATTCAGAATGGTATGTCCTTATCAGACTGCCACATACGAACCATGCTCATTACGGCACTCCATTGGAGTATGTACAGGGTAGGGTCACATTTTAAGACATTCCTCTTCATTGTAACCATCTAATTTTCCTTCTATGCGACTTAACCTTCCTTTCACAAACACACTTTTCCTTTCTACTTGGGATACCAAGCCCATTACTTGACTAATTAATTTTTTCAATTTTATCCACATTCCACAAATATAAACATAACCACACCTAAGATTACTATGGGGTGTATGACAAGCTTCAGTACTGCTGAAGCTTTTGGGGACCATCCGAAAAACACATCCCAGCAGTGGTGTACTGTCAAAGAGGTGACTTCATCTGCGATTCTTACTAGTTGCCCCTTCTTGTAACTCATTTCGACTGTAAATTGGTGGATGTCTCTGCCTCGTTTTGACAGAGCTTCCTCAATTTGCTTGTCATTACGTATCAAATTGTGCAGTCTGGTCAAATTAATTACAGGGGGTAAGGGTTTAATCTTGTGCACAGACAGATATTTTTCTACATTTTGCCATTGCCCAAAGGTATAAGTTCTTTTTTCTTCTGGGTCATACAGGGTGTAGACTCCTCTCACGCATTTATTAATTGGGGGGCCTGTACAAAATTCCATCCAGATAGACAGATTTATTTCCGGTCACACAGACCTCATTCTGTCCTATTTCCATAATATCAGTGTCACTTGTTGGCTTTAGTTCCTATTTACATACTCCAATGGAGTGCCGTAATGAGCATGGTTCGTATGTGGCAGTCTGATAAGGACATACCATTCTGAATGGCCACCTAGCACATCCCCTATGGTGATGTGTCAAATTCTTTTCATCGACCCAATCTCCTTTAAATTCTGGGTACCAAAAGTTCTGTCCAAACAACTGGGGCATTACTTGGAACTGAAACCAAATTTCTTTTCTCGTCTTATTTACTATTTCCATAGTTATGTTACATCCTTTTGAATCACAACTGGTATATCTTTCTTGGAGTTTAATGGTTAAATTAAGAAGCTTATCCTTCTGATTGATTTTCAGCAACCTTTCCCGTGTATCAGCATGGAAGGATAATATTTTCCTTTCTAGCTCGGCTCTCAATAACTGTCTTATCATTTCTTTAAACGTACCTGTTTACCCCCTGTTGTTCCTTCATCAGGTTTTCTATTTCCTTCTCTATCCTTTCATTCTGCTTCCAGGTCATTTCGTCTGTGACATAACCTGATATCTGCAGTTGCTGTAATCCTTCATCCCAGGCATTTCTTATTTTTATGCCTTCCCCTATCAGTCCTCCGACGACCTGGATTTTATTTTGTAGGGTCTCGATATCCATGGAGTTCAATGCTCCTATTCCTGCTCCCACTCCACCTAACACAGTTTCTAATAGATCCCGTTTCTTTCTCGGGGGTCTTTCTTTTCCCAGAGATACCTCAACACTGGCTGTTTTGCAGCCATCTTCTTTCTTTGGGGGATATATAATTCGTATTGTTAAATTTAATACACCTGGGGACCTTACCACTGGGATGCAAGTGGTCAATATTCGTTTCAAGTGTCCCGTATCTCGCGGGGAATGCTTATTTTTATTATGGGTCCATTGTTTAGTATAGGTTATTCCATTTATTATTTTCGTGAGGTTCATACACTTTACCCATTCTTTGTTTCCTATTTCAAAGTAGCAATCTTCTTCCGGTCTACATAATGTGCCATTGGTCTCTTGACTCTCATTTTGGTCCGTGCTGGTTAGGCAAGTCATGTTTACCTTCCAGTTCAGGGATATATTAAATCCCTCCTCACTGGTCACTTTCACTTCTCCTGATCGCTGATCTATCCCTACTCCACAAGCCTTACACATCACTGTGAAATTCCCTACCTTAGAATTTTTTTTCTTTGGGCATGTAAAGTTATCTTGCTGCCTTGCCTTATCACTTTTCCCCCACTCCATATCTCCCTTCCATACTTTTCCTTCTTCAAGTAATTCTTCTTCTTGTCTGACTCTCCTTACTGCTAAAATGATCAGAACGCCCAATGTCCACTTATAGTTTTTCCAAGAGTCCCGCCTCATCTTCCCTTTTCTGTTTACTTCTATAACACTCTTGAACTAATTTGTTACAATAACAACACGCAAGCACGATAGTAACAGTAACCCAAATAATAAAGGCCCAAACTGGCATACAAATGAGTTCTGACATTCGTCCCTGGACTTTTGGGTAACGATAGATACTTTTAAGTCCAAAATACACAATGAGTGAACACAAAATAAGAGCAGGTACAGTTCTTCAGCGAGAAGATGGCTGTTTTCTTAGTCGGGCAACCGTAGCTCATCCTGGTTCAGTGCCTTTTCTTTTGGCTGTAATTCGTCGGGGAAATAATATTTACAGCGGGTTGCATGCACCCAGTTCGGGTGCTTTTCCAACTTCAAAGCCGTTCGTGTTGTGAGAATTATCTGATATGGTCCTTTTCACCGAGGAGAAAAGGATTCTTTATTTAATGTTTTTACTAACACTTGATCTCCAGGCCTGAAAGGGTGCATATTTCCTTCCGACGTTCGTGCAGACTCCTTGCTATTTCACACATGGCTTGAGCATACTTTAGTGATTTTTCATCATTCCAAATTAATGCTATTTTTTCAGCCACCAGTGGTGGTTTTATGCCGGTAGGCATTGGTCTTCCCAACAAGGCTTCATGTGGTGTCAAACCAGTGTTTTGGTTTTTTTGGTTTCTAAATGTATACAGTACCAATGGTAAGGCATCTGGCCACTTTAGTCCTGTCTCCTGACATACCTTGGTGAGGGTAGATTTTATTATCCCATTTACTCTCTCTACCATTCCCGAGGACTGTGGTTGATATGGTATATGTAACTTCCACTGGAAACCTAACGCTTCTGCAAGATTTTGCACTATTTTTCCTGTGAAGTGTGTTCCCCTGTCACTGTTGATTCCCATAGGTATCCCATAGCTTGGTACTATTTCTTTAAATAGAATTTTTACTACTGTTCGGGCATCGTCTCTCCTAGTGGCGTATGCTTCTACCCACCTTGTGAACATATCTACTATGACTAATAGGTACTTAAGACCTGATACTGGAGGCATGTGGACAAAATCAATTTGCAAATTTTCAAAGGGCATACTTGGCTGGGGTAGATGATCATATTCAGCAGGTGTTTTACCTCTGTTATTTTGTTGACAAATTTGGCATTTCTCGCAACTTTTTCAATTACTACTGTTATTCCTGGTGCATACCACTGTGCATTAATAGCATGTATCATCCCTCCCTTGCCCATGTGAGCCTGACCGTGTGCTAGGTGAGACAGGGGCAAAAATAGAGACCCAGGGCAAACAGTTCGCCCATCAGGGTGATACCAAATGTTGTTTTTGAGAAAACAACCTTGGTTTTCCCAAGTTCTTCTTTCTTGTATAGTAACTTGTTGTTGGGCTGTTTTAAGTTGTTGGATGTCTAGTATCTGTGGAGGGGAGACTGCGACTGCTTCAAGGCAGTCTGCCTGTACCGAAGCGGCCTGTTTGGCTGCTTCGTCAGCCCTCCTATTTCCTACTGATACTTCATCCTCACCGGTTGTGTGAGCTGCACATTTGATAACGGCTACCTTACTTGGCAACTGAATGGGCATCTAATAGATTAAGCACCAGTTGAGAGTGTTTAATATGCTTTCCACCAGAGGTGATAAAGCCTCTGTTTTTCCACAGTTGTCTAAAATCATGGACCACACCGAATGCATATCTAGAATCAGTATAGATATTATTAGTTTGATCTTTAGCTATTATACAAGCTCTAGTGAGGGCAAACAATTCAGCAGCCTGAGCCGAGGTTCCGGAGACAGGGCGAATGCTTCAACAGTTTCGTGGGGGTTTACAATAGCATAGCCTGCCAAAAGCAAATCATCCGACGGCCTGTACGATGATCCATCCGTATAGAGAATAAGATCAGGATTGTCCATGGGCTCTGTGAGCAAATCTGGTCTTGGTAAGGTGGCTATTTCCACTGTTAACAGACAATCATGCTGGTCTTGATCCTCTACTTCTTTAGTAGGGAGAAAGGTGGCAGGGTTTACTACCGGTGCGCGTCGAAAGGTATAGTTAGGGTGTGACAGCAGTAATACTTCATAACCTGTTCTTATAGACGCTGTAAAGTATTGTGTGGCAGCTGAATTCAAAAGTAATAACACAGCATGGGCTGTAATGACAGTACGTGGATAGTCCAAAACAATAGATACCGACTTCTCCACCATGACCGCAGTAGCAGTTACAGCACGTAGACATGCTGGCATTCCCCTTACTACTTGAGGCAGCAAAACCGAATAATAAGCAACTGAATAATATCCCCCACCATGTTCTTGGGTTAGTACTGCTGTTGCAAATCCTTCTTTTTCATTCACATACATCTGAAAAGGTTTTCCATAATTCGGAAGTCCCAACGCCGGAGCATTAGTAATGGCTTTCTTTAACTGTTTAAATGCCTCCTCTCTCTCTGGGGTCCACTCCACCTTGGGTGGGGCATCATTTAGGGCAGCTGATCTTAGGACCGCATCTCATTCTCGATAATCAGGGATCCATTATCCTTCTTTGTCTTTGGTATGGTGGCACATTGAATTGTCTGAATTCTTTCTGGTCCTAGCTGCCTCTGCCCTTGAGATATGTGAAAACCCAGGTACTGGACTTGAGTCTGACAAAATTGTAACTTTTGCAACGACACTCGGTGCCCTCTTTCACATAGGTGCTGTAACAGTTTCAGGGAATCTTACATGCACCTGTATACGTGGCTAGAAGCCACAAGCAAATCGTCCGCATACTGCAACAGCACAGACTGGTCCGATAATGAACAGTCTTCGAGGTCTCTTTTTACTGCTGCTGCATATACTGCGGGGCTTTCGATGTATCCTTGGGGCAACCTGATCCATGTGTATTGCTGTTTCTTGTAGGTGAAAGCAAACAGATACTGACTCTCTTGATTTAATGGGATGGAGAAAAAGGCTGAACACAGATCTACCACAGTAAAGACAGTTGCTGTTGGTGGGATAGCAGATAGTATAATGTTGGTGTCCGGTACCACAGGGGTGATAGGGACGACTATCTTATTAATAGCTCTCAGATCTTGCACAAATCTCCACTCATTCGGCCTATTAACCTTTGGTATGGGAAGTATCGGAGTGTTACACGGGCTCTGTGCCTTTTCTAGAACTCCTTGTTCCAACAATGCAGAAATGACTGGCTCTATCCCATCTTCTGCCTCTGGAGGCAGTCTGTACTGCCTAATGCTTGGTAACACGGCATTCTTTATCAATTGTACCCGATGGGGTACTGCAGAATGTACTTGCCCAACATGATTCTTATGTTTTGCCCAAAGTTCCGAAGATACTTGATTCAATGCCATTGGCAGCTTAGGGCTTGGTTGTTCCGGGGGTTGCTGTTTTTTAAAAGTGGAGGCATGACTTTTACCTTTCCACTGGAGAATCCCCCTGGTGCGGGTGACAAATTCTATCTGAACATTCTGCAATTCTATTACTGCCCAAGGTTGATAGCCTTGTTGCTTTTTTCTTTTTCTATTTCTACAATCATCGGATCCATATCTTTGGGTTTCGCTGGCGGTTTTACAGCCAATGTCAGATGGGGTGTCGAGTTCTCTTCTCTAAACCGCTGCTGCTGTAAGGGTGTCAAATCAATGTCTACCCCCAATCCTTCTGGTCCAAAATAAATGCGGGGCGTAGCTTCTACTATTTCTTCTTTATTTAAAAAGGATTGTACCAAACACTGGTAAGTTTCAGCTTTTTGTCGAGTGTACCAGGCTGTACAGTGAAGCTGAACTGCCTCAAAGCTTGTCAAAATTATATACATCAATTCGTCAGTATTAGAGTCAATTTTAGCCTTTAAATTTTGTATAACTTCATGTATCAAGGGGGAATAGAAGTTGCCATTCAATTGCCAACAATAGAGGGTAGCCTTTTATTTGTTATCTTCCCTTTTCTCTTCTTCAATCCCATTAAAGAACTGATGGATTTTATTTGGAGGGAGCTCCATGAAAATCCCTTCCTTTGTGCAATAAATTGTGGCTCCTAGTTTGCACAAAGTCTGTCTTTCTAATAAAGGGAGAGGTGTTGTTTTAGAGACTATCAAAGTCTCATTATTAACTTGTTGTCCTTCAATTATCAATTTGGTAGGTTCAGATAAAAATTATTTCATGGGGATACCGGCCACACCTAAACTCAAGACGGTGGTGTTGCTTACAGGTAGTCCCACAGAGGGTGGTACAGAAGACATAATAGCACCGGTATCCACCAGGAACTTCACATAAGTGTTTCCCACTTTCACTATTGCTAAAGGGTTTTCTTCTATGTCTGCTGATAAGCGGAGGGCTGCCGCCTGTACCACTAAGCCTCCGGGGCATCCCTATGCGGATTGGTGCGGGTTGAACCGTAGAGAATGAAAACTGAGGGGCCAATGAAGGTGGAGGTTCGGGGACATCCCCTTGTAACCCTCCAAGCTGTTTCGGTGGGCATCTGCAATCTTGAGCCCAATGCCCTTTCCTTCCGCAATTTCTACACTCATCTTGGGAGCGATCTCGTTGGGGCCACTGTCCTCTTCCTCTTCCTCGTCCTTGTCCTCCAAACCCTCCTCTATTATTCTGTGCTTGTCCTCTTCCCTTTTGCTGATAGTATTGACCTGTTATTTTAGCCTTGTTGTCTTTATAGGTGAATTGTCCCTCCCTATCCATATTGGCCAGTACTGTAATTGTCTCTTTCCAACTTTTTCCTTGCCAGTCCAAAACCTTTATTTTGTATGTTCTTGCTTGTTGTGGCAACATACAATTTAACAAGGTTTGTACTGCCAAAGGTTCATTTTGATCCATCGGTATTCCTGCATGTTCGTCCCAACTATTTTTCCATCTGCCTGCAAAATCTATCATTGATTCTTCTGCTTTCTGCAAGCAGCGGGTGACTTCCCCTATATCCCCATGCTTTTTAGCCCCTTGCAGAATTGCGTTCTTTCCTCGGTTTTTCAGCCAATGGGTTAATGACTCATTGCCATCATTCAGCAAGTCATCATTAACTCTCCAGTCTCCATTTTCCCCTGGTGGGATGGGGAACATATCTTTTACTCCCTGCCAGGAAGATCCATAGGCCGCTTGCAATAATAATTTAACATCTTCTGGGAGCGGATTGTAAATTGTACACGTTTGCTCAAGCCAGTTGTGAAATGCTACTGGTTTCTTTAACGGATTTGGGGCGGCTGAGATCATATCTCTGGCTTCTCCAGGAGACCAGGGTTTCAGAACTGCCATAGTTCCTATCATTACCCTAGGATTTTGGTGGGTGGTAGAGTCGGCTGCTTCTTTTGCCTTTTGTTGCCTTGTTTGGTGAGGACCTCTCCTCCCTGTGTCCTGGTTTGCTACCCCTACCTCTACTGCTTCGGCTTCCCCTGATCCTGATGCTCCCGGATCTCCTTCACCGGCTCCTCCATTAGGTGGCTGATCCAGAGGGGCTGCTAGTTCCCTCGGAACTTGATTTCTATGGGCAGCGATTATTTTTATAATTTCCTGCCAAATAGATTGTTTTGGGGGTTCTACACGGGGATAGAGTCCTACTGCTGGTGCTGAGAGGATAGGAAGGCCCGGAGTACTATAAGAGGGAGGTTTTTCATTTTCCCCTCTTTCTTTTTCTTCTGATTTATTTTTAGGGGATTGATGCCTCTTAGCAACCTCTGTCCATTTTTTAAAACAGTTTTCCATATAGTCCCTATCCCAAGTAGGGTCTCCCCCTCCTCCCTTGGTTATTTTTCTCCATTCCTCAATCAAAGATAACTTAAAACTTCCTCCATATGGCCAATCCCCATCAGACCAACCGTACAAATCGCTACTAAACGTTACCGCGTATCTGTCGTCTCCTGTTTCTTTAATTACAGTGTCCGTCGGCGAGCCAGGGGATCTCCTACCTTCTCTCGTTGCTTTACTACCTTACGGATTCTTTTCTCGGTCTTAGGATGTACTTTCATTCTTTCAGTCGAGAGGTCGTCTTTCTTTCCTTTTCTAGGAGCTGGGCATGAGCGCCCTGCTCGACTAGAGCCGTTTCCCATTCTTCCGGGTGCAACATCTCGCGATCTTTTCTGAAATGAAAGTTAGGACAATCCTACAAAATATACAGTAATTTACAAAGCGCTCACCTGTGTTCTCTTTTCCGCTCAGCTCGGGGTCTCCTTTTGCCTTTTTGTTACTTTAGCTTCTTTGCGGTAGCTACCTTAAATTATGCCTCACCCCCCAGGGGATCTCGGCGGCTCGTCCCCCTTTTAGCTAGGACGGCCTAGGCACCTTCCTCCTTTCAGCTAGGACGGTCCTTAAAATTCCTCTTTTCTCTTTAAAAGTTAAATTTAGTTCTTTTGGATCTCGTTTTTTAGAGATCCTGCCGACTACACCAGAATCTGTCGAGGAAATTTCTGTTAAATTAACTCAGGCGGAGGCTTTCAGAGTCGTGCTTCGAGAGAATTTTATTTTACAAACGAGATATCTCGGAGAGCTTGCTCAGTCCATACCGAGACAAAACTCTGAGTTTCACAAGCAAACCCGCTCTATCTTTATACAGTCAAAACAGGAACTTTATTTAAAACACACCACACATGAACATTAATCATACATTCTGTGAATGCAAAGGTCATTCCGGGAGGCACACTTTATCTGTCCTTGCATAGTTTCTCCCTGTCCGTATCCTGATAAGCAGGGTATCTGGAAACTCATACAAACACCAGATAGTCATGTATTTACAACATTCTTTGTTTCAAGGCTAAGAAGTTTGGGTGTTTTTTCTAGCTCCACTAATTCTACACAATCAGCAAAAAATAGGACATAGATTGTTTTCTTCCACATAGTGCCTGGTACGGAATGTCCTTAATCGATGACTCCAGATGGAGTGCTCAGCAACCATGTTGAGATAGCTCAACAAGGTCACAGCAGAGCCCCCGAGTAACAGAGATAAGGGGGCCTGCATCACATCACAGGGTCATGAATCAGCCTGAGCTGACAGGAACCAAACATACAGCCAGCCCCCCGATGTACCAGGGGAATTCTATTGGGTTAAAGAAACCGATATGTAATCTATAATCGTTATGATTGGATTGTGTCCAGCCGATGTGTAACTGGAATTAACTGCTGTAAAACATATAAATATTGATGGTTTTCTTTGTTCGGCGGAGAGAGGTGCCTGGACTTAGACCAGAGGCTTCCTCCCCGCCAGCGTAATAAAGGCCATTTTGGCGTTGGAACCGATCCTGAGTGTTGAGTGATTCTTGCGAGAAAACATTCACGCTAACAACTGGATGCCCTGGGAACCAGACATTCTAGAGCCCAGGCCAATGATGGGACGTTGCTCTTTCTGCTCGAAATGGGGGTCAGTAACTCACAGACTGGTAACAACGAACCACAGGCCTGTAATGGACCCTTGACCCATGGTGCTCTGTGTGGGTCTCAGTACCACACTTGGTAATAAAGTAACATAACACAGGTGGGGATGGAGTCTGGGCTTTAGAACATAAGAATTAGGAACAGGAGTAGGCCATCGAGCCCCTTGAGCCTGCTCCGTCACTTAACAAGATCATGGCTGATCTGGCCGTGGACTCAGCTCCACTTACCTGCCTGCTCCCCATAACCCTTAATTCCCTTATTGGTTAAAAAACTATCTATCTGTGATTTGAATACATTCAATAAGCTAGCCTCAACTGCTTCCCTGAGCAGAGAATTCCACAGATTCACAACCCTCTGGGAGAAGAAATTCCTTCTCAACTCGGTTTCAAATTGGCGCCCCTGTATTTTGAGGCTGTGCCCCCTAGTTCTAGTCTCCCCGACCAGTGGAAACAACCTCTCTGCCTCTATCTTGTCTATCCCTTTCATTATTTTAAATGTTTCTATAAGATCACCCCTCATCCTTCTGAACTCCAACGAGTAAAGACCCTGTCTACTCAATCTATCATCATAAGGTAACCCTCTCATCTCCGGAATCAGTCTAGTGAATCGTCTCTGTACCCCCTCCAAAGCTAGTATATCCTTCCTTAAGTAAGGTGACCAAAACTGCATGCAGTATTCCAGGTGCGGCCTCAATAATACCCTGTAGAGTTGCAGCAAAACCTCCCTGCTTTTATATTCCATCCCTCTCGCAATGAAGGCCAACATTCCATTCGCCTTCCTGATTACCTGCTGTACCTGCAAACTAACTTTTTGGGATTCATGCACAAGGACCCCCAGGTCCCTCTGCACCGCAACATGTTGTAATTTCTCCCCATTCAAATAATATTCCCTTTTACAGTTTTTTTTCCAAGGTGGATGACCTCACACTTTCCGACATTGTATTCCATCTGCCAAACCTTAGCCCATTCGCTTAACCTATCTAAATCTCTTTGCAGCCTCTCTGTGTCCTCTACACAACCCGCTTTCCCGCTAATCTTTGTGTCATCTGCAAATTTTGTTACATTACACTCTGTCCCCTCTTCCAGGTCATCTACGTATATTGTAAACAGTTATGGTCCCAGCACCGATCCCTGTGGCACACCACTAACCACCGATTTCCAACTCAAAAAGGACCCATTTATCCCGACTCTCTGCTTTCTGTTCGCCAGCCAATTCTCGATCCATGCTAATACATTTCCTCAGACTCCGCGTACCTTTATCTTCTGTAGTAACCTTTGATGTGGCACCTTATCGAATGCCTTTTGGAAATCTAAATACACCACATCCATCGATACACCTCTATCCACTATGCTCGTTATATCCTCAAAGAATTCCAGTAAATTAGTTAAACATGATTTTCCCTTCATGAATCCATGTTGCGTCTGGTTGATTGCACTATTCCTATCTAGATGTCCCACTAATTCTTCCTTAATGATAGCTTCAAGCATTTTCCCCACTACAGATGTTAAACTAACCGGCCGATATTTACTTGCCTTTTGTCTGCCCATTTTTTTAAACAGGCGTTACATTAGCTGCTTTCCAATCCAATGGTACCTCCCCAGAGTCCAGAGAATTTTGGTAGATTATAATGAATGCATCTGCTATAACTTCCGCCATCTCTTTTACTACCCTGGGATCAGTTCATCAGGACCAGCAGACTTGTCTACCTTGAGATCCATTAGCCTGTCCAGCACTACCCCACCAGTGATAGTGATTGTCTCAATGTCCTCCCTTCCAACATTCCCGTGACCAGCAATTTTTGGCATGGTTTTTGTGTCTTCCACTGTGAAGACCGAAGCAAAATAATTGTTTAAGGTCTCAGCCATTTCCACATTTCCCATTATTAAATCCCCCTTTTCATCTTCGAAGGGACCAACATGTACTTTAGTCACTCTTTTCTGTTTTATATATCGGTAACATCTTTTACTATCTATACCACAGGTGGGGATGGAGCCTGGGATTTCCCTGCTCTGTGTGGGGCTCAGTGTCACACTGGGTGATAGAGTAACATACCACAGGTGGGGATGGAGCCTGGGATTTTCCTGCTCTGTGTGGGTCTCAGTACCACACTGGGTGAGATAGAGTAACATACCACAGGTGAGGAAGGAGTCTGGGCTTTCCCTGCTCTGTGTGGGTCTCATTACCACACTGGGTGAGATAGAGTAACATACCACAGGTGGGGATGGAGTCTGGGCTTTCCCTGCTCTGGGTGGCACTCATAGCACACCGCATGCAATAAATTAACATACGTAAGGCCGAGGAATGAACCTCAACACATTGCGTTGTGTGGGTCTCAGTACTACACCGGGTGAGATGTGCAAACTCTCCACACAAGCTGAGCCCCTGGGGCACAGCCAGCAGCTGTCTCCCTGCAATAATGAACAGGGAGGAGAGACTGAGGTTGTAGTTTCACATTTTGAAGCTTATTAACAGGTGATTCCTCAGCTGTGAATTCCCCAGCAGAGAATTCATGGAGTGTTTAATATTAATGAGATTCACGATCAGTATGGGAAAATCTCTCCTTGATTCGCAACAATTCTCTCTCTTCAGCACCTTGCTGCTGAAGAATGAACTTGATATAATTTCACTTTGGCTCAGGGTCAGTGCGGCTCACTGTGACTTTAGCACATCTTCCCCTCACAACCCCTCAGTGCTGAGAAAACGATGGAACTTTGCTGACATTTTCTGTTCTGTAACTTTTCTGTCCAGCAACATGAGGTCTTCCCTGCTGAGTCAGCTTTGTAACTGTATGAACACGTCAGCAGAACTTTAACACAACCTGAACTCCAAAATCTGGTCGGGACCAATTGCCCCGAAGTGAGTTTTGAGTGGGCGGGACAATGCCTCCCGGCGTTAGATAAAAGAACGTTTTGGTACGTTTGTTGACATAGTTCAATTGCAAAGTGTTAGATTGTTCCTGGTTCAATCCCGGGTTTTGGCAGTTTCTGGTTATTTTGTGTTCCCTTCATTTTAAGGGGAGAGGCTCGTTTTGCATCTGGAAAGTGTTTGAGGGAAGATCAATTCAGATGTGATAATTTTTAGAATGAATTGTGTTGGAAACATGAGCTCTTTTTCTATTATTTTCTATTTGCACTCTGCCCGGTTTTATATATGAATAGTGAACAATGTTTAAGGGATATGATGTGTTAAATATTTGTGCAGTAACTCTGTACGCCCAATGTGAGCCGGAAACACAATCTTCCCAGGCTGGGTTGGTATGCATCTATAATATACTTTGAGGTCTTCAGCTCAGTTGGTTAGATTGTGGTGCTACTAACGCCAAGGTCGTGCTTTCGATCCCGGCAGAGTCATTGGAATGTGTTATGTATGCAACCCTTGTAACCAGCATTCCACTGCCACCAGAGGGTGCATCTGTTGGAGTCCCAAGGGATCCCAGCATCCCTTGGGAGCACTGCATATAAGCAGGCCTCCCATGCTGTGCCAGCACTCTGGAGTCAGAATAACGAGACTACGGTCACACTTACTCAAGTCTACAGTACTCAGTCACTTTTCTTTATTTGAGACATAAAAACTGGCGACGAGTAATAGATAATGAACCATCACGTGAAAATGCAGAGAACTGTTGGTATCCTGGAGAAATTCTCAGAAGGTGATGATTGGGAAGCCTTCGTGGAGCGACTCGACCAATACTTCATTGCCAACGAGTTGGAAGGGAATGAGAACACTGCGAAACAAAGTGTGATCCTCCTCACCATCTGTGGGTCAGCACCTCATGGCCTCATGAAGAATCTTCTTGCTCTGGTGAAACCAACAACCAAAATGTATGAAGTACGCTGGTCCGGAAGCACCTAAATCCGAAGGAGAGCGTTCTGAAGACAAGGTACTGATTTTATACATGTCAACAGTCTGAAGGCCAGGAAATGGCGAGTGATGTCGCCGAACTAAGGCGCCTTGCAGGATATTGCTAATTCAGTGGATTCCTGGAGCAAATGCGAAGAGACATTTTTGTGTTTGGCATTGGCATTAGGTTATCCTTCACAAACCATTGCCTGTTGAAACACAGAACCTGAGCAAAGCCATAACGATAGCCCAGGCATTTATGTCCACCAGCGTTAACACCAAACAAATTTTGCAACATAAAGGTGCATCGGCCAGTACTGTACACAAAGTAACATCATTTTCAGGAAGGAATGCATATGTCAGAATGTACACGCCTGTAGCTGCACGACGGCAGATGACTGAGTCTGCCATCAATTGTGAATGCAAGGCAATTAACATCTTGTTGGCACTGCGGAGGTGATCATCGAGCACATCAATGCTGCTTCAAACACTATGCATGCAAAGGCTGTGGAACAATGGGACACCTCCAGCGAATGTGCAAATGAGCTGCAAACCTTGCAAACCATCACGTTGCAGAGGAAGACTGATCTATGGCAGATCAAACTGAACTAGAGACTCAAACCGAGGAGGCAGAAGTGTACAGGGTACATACCTTCACGACAAAATGTCCACCAATCATGGAAAAGTTGAACTTAATGAAATTCCAGTATCCATGGAATTGGACACAGGTGCGAGTCAGACTATCATGAGCAAAAAGGCCTTCGAGAGGCTGTGGTGCAACAAGGCACAAAGGCCCAAGCTGAGCCATGTTCATACCAAGCTGAGAACTTACACTAAAGAGCTGATCCCTGTAATTGGCAGTGCAGCAGTAAAAGTCTCCCATGATGGAACGGTGCATGAACTACTCCTATGGATTGCACCAGGAGGTGGTCCCACACTGTTTGGCAAAAGCTGGCTGCGAAAAATCCACTGGATCAGGGACAACATCCGAGCGCTTTCATCCATCGACGATGCCTCATGTGCCCATGTTTTGAACAAGTTCCCATCATTGTTTGAGCCAGGCATTGGAAATTTCTCTGGGGCCCAGGTGCAAATCCACTTGGTCCTGGTACACGACCCATCCACCACAAGGCACCTATGGCACATTACATGATGCGAGAGAAAGTGGAGATTGAGCTGGATAGGCTGCAATGAGAAGGCATTATCATACCAACTGAAGTCAACGAGTGGGCCAGTCTGATTATTTCGGTTCTCAAGGGCGATGGCACGGTCAGAATTTGTGGGGACTATAATGTAACGATTAACCATTTTTCGCTGCAGAACCAGTACCCGCTACCTAAGGCAGATGACCTATTTGCAATGCTGGCAGGAGGGAACATGTTCACCTGACCTCGGCCTACATGACGCAGGAGCTGGCAGAATCTTCGAAAGGCCTCACCTGCATCAACATGCACAAAGATCTGTTCATCTACAATAGATGCCCATTTGGGATTCGATCAGCCGTGGCGATTTTTCAAAGGAACATGAAGAATCTGCTAATATCGGTTATACGCACCGTGGTTTTCCAGGACGACATATTGATCACAGGTCGGGACACCATCGAACACTTGAATAACCTGGAGAAGGTTCTAAGTCAGCTAGATCGTGTGAGACTCAGGTTGAAATGCTCAAAGTATGTTTTCCTGGCGCAAGAGTTCGAGTTCTTGGGAAGAAGAATCACGGCAGATTGCATCAGACCCACCGATGCCAAGGCAGAGGCCAACAAGAATGTACCGAGACCACAGACGGTGATGGAGCAGCGGTCATTCCTGGGACTCAATTATTTTGGTCATTTCCTACCCAGTTTAAGCACTTTGCTAGAACCTCTACTTGTGTTGCTACACAAGGGAGATGACTGGATTTGGGGGAAATCACAAGAGACGTCTTTTGAGTGTCCAGGGGTGAGGGGGAGCTGAGGTTGAATGTCCTCGGGAGGGCGGAGAGGGAGCTGAGGTTGAGTGTCCCGGGTGGAGAGGGAGCTGAAGGGGATTGTCGTGGAGGGAGGTGGAGCTGAGGGTGAGTGTCCAGAGGGAGAGGGGGCTGCGGGTGAGTGTCCCGGGGGAGAGGGAGCTGAGGGTGAGTGTCCCAGGGGAGAGGGAGCTAAGGGTGAGTGTCCCGGGGGGAGAGGGAGCTGAGGGTGAGTGTCCCGGGGGGAGAGGGAGCTTAGGGTGAGTGTCCCGGGGGAGAGGGAGCTGAGGGTGAGTGTCCTGGTGGGAGAGGGAGCTGAGGGTGAGTGTCACAGGCGGGAGAGGGAGCTGACGGTGAGTGTCACAGGGGAGGAGGAGATGGAGCTGAGCATGAGTGTCCCGCCGCATGTGGGGGGTGGGGGGGTAGAGTGAGCTGAGGGTGAATGTCCCTGGGGGTGGAGAGAGGGGGCTGAGGGTGAATGTCCCGGGTGGAGAGGGAGCTGAGGCGGAGTGTCCCAGGGGATGGGGAGAGGGAGATGAGGGTGAGAGTCCTGGGGGCAGAGGGAAATGAGGGTGAGTGTCCCAGGGGAGAGGGAGCTGAGGGTGAGTGTCCCATATTACGCTTAATGATAACATCACACATTCATGTACAGCACCAGCGGAAAAGACAGCGAGACAGACACAGTATCAGGTTTACACTTTGTATCAGTTTCTCCATATTAAGCTCAGTAACAGTGCCACACCTTCACATATTGCACCAAAGAGAGAAACAGAGACATTATCAGTTTACACCTGCAACAGTGTTTCCACATCACGCTAAATAACAGTATCCCGCCTTTCAACCAGTACAAGAGAGAGCGGACAGCAACAGAGAGAGGGGAGAGGGCTGAGCGAGAGACAGGAGAGTGCGAGGCTGGGCGGTGAGACACAGAAAGACATGCACAGTATCAGTTCCAGACTGACCTGTGAAGTCCCGATTTATCCTGAAAGTTCCCATTGGAGAGACAGAAGATGCAGTTTCCTCTCTCACTGATATTGTACCAGAGACAGACACATTATTAATCCCACACTGCGGGACAGTGTCAGAGAGTGAGAGATACAACGGCCCACATTTAACCCTGGCTTGCCCGTTGTAATCTCTGCAATCCTGCAGCTCAGGGCCGTTCGGTATTACTCTCAGTGACCGAGTGTTTTACTCTAATTAAACTGATCTCGGACTGTTTCTGTCAGATATTAACCCCCGCACGGTCCCAGCAAACACTCCCACTCCCTCCTCCCTGCGATATTTCTCCAGGATTGCTTCGTGAAGACGGGCTCAGGGAGAGAAACACCCTGCACGGAATGATCCCATATTGAGCATCTCCAAGGGACAAGGCTCCCAGCTTTAATCATTCCCTGTCCTTTCCCCCCCGGCCCAGTTCCTTTGCTCAGATTCTGGGGAAAGTGCACTTTGAGTTTTACATTCTGAATTAGTGCAGAGAGCTGCGCATGTGCGGGTAAGCCCCGCCCCCTATGTCGATTTCCAGGAAGTCGAAAAGAACATGCGCCCTCCCATCCCCCAGCCCTGCCTGTGATTGCCTTTCACTCAGTGAGCAGAAGAAGATGGTTTAAAACAGCCGGGAACAGAGACACCGCAGCCTCCTAACAGCAGCGCAGCGCTTTGGCAGCGTGTCCACACGTGGGCTCAGAGATCGGCATTGAGTCCAGGGGAGTTCAGGGGGAGTCGGGGGCTGTGTGTATGGAGCAGAGTGGATCAAGAACCAGTGTTAGTGCGTGGTGTGAGTGGGGGAAGGGAGAGTCCATTCTCGGGCTGTGTGTGGACAGTGTATGTCCTGGGTAAGGGAGACAGAATGGGCAGAATCTGCTATTTACAATCATTACTGCTTTCTCTCTCCAAACCCGTAGTGAACCTTACTGATTTAGTTCTGTCCGGAGCTAAAGTGAAACAGGAACTAGTTCCTGAACATGATGTGAGTGGGGGAAGGGAGAGGCCATTCTCGGGCTGTGTGTGGACAGTGTAAGGTAAGAGAGAAAGTAAATCACCTCGCTCTTTCAAATCATTGCACTTTCTTTCCCTCACATCAGAAGTGAATGTTCCTCATTCAGTTCCAATCTCACCGTGTCTGTTGTTCTTGGGCAGTGAGCAGTGGGAACACAGCCTGACACTGAGGATGTGGGGAGTTTCACAAAGTGCATCTATTGCAGGCACCGGGAGAGGAGAGTGGGAGGGGAAGGGGGCTGCTGTTCGCTGCCTTACCCCGGGGCCACGGCATCTCCATTTCTGGCTCTTTTAAACCATCTTCTTCTGCTCACTGAGTGAATAGAAACATAGAAAATAGCCTGCTGTAAGGAGACTGCAGGAGTAGGCCATTCCATCCTTCGAGCCTGCACCGCCATTCAATAAGATTATGGCTGATCATTCACCTCAGTACCCTATTCCTGCTTTCTCTCCATATCCCTTGATCCCTTTAGCCGTAAGGGCCATATCTAACTCCCTCTTGAATATATCCAATGAACTGGCATTAACAACTCTCTGCGGTAGGGAATTCCACAGGTTAACAACTCTCTGAGTGAAGAAGTTTCTCCTCATCTCAGTCCGGAATGGCTTGCCCCTTATCCTTAGACTGTGTCCTCTGGTTCTGGACTTCCCCAACATCGGGAACATTCTTGCTGCATCTAACCTGTCCAGTGCCGTCAGAATGTTGTATGTTTCTATGAGATCCCCTCTCATTCTTCTAAACTCCAGTGAATACAGGCCCAGTCGACCGAGTCTCTCCTCATATGTCAGTCCTGGCGATAACAGGCAGGGCTGGGGGAGGGGAGGGTGCATGCGCTCCTCTGCTCACTGCGAATCGAATCAAGGGGCGGTGCTGAACCGCACATGCGCAGCTCTCTGCAATAATTCAGCCTGCAAAAATCAAAGTACACTTTTCCCAGAATTTGAGCAAAGGAACTAGGCCTGGCCAGGTGGGGAAGGACAAAGAATGAATACATCCTAGGGTCTTAAAGAAGTGGCTGCAGGGATAGTGGATACATTGGTTGTAATTTAGCAAACTCCCTGGATTCTGGGGCAGTCCGAAGAGATTGAAAAACCGCAAATGTAACGGCCCTATTTTGAAAAGGAGGCAGACAAAAAGCAGGAAACTATAGACCAGTTTGCCTAATTTCTGTCATTGGGAAAATGCTGGAGTCCATTATTCAGGAAGCAGTAGCGGGACATTTGGAAAAGCATTATTCAATCCAGCAAAGTCAGCATGGTTTAATGAAAGGGAAACATTTTTGCCAAATTTTTTTTTTGAGGATGTGACAAGCATGGTGGATAAGTGGGATCCAGTGGATGTGGTGTACTTGGATTATTTCCAGATGGCATTCAATAAGGTGCCACATAAAAGGTGACTGATAAGACAAAAGCTCATGTGGTTGGAGGTAATCTATTTGCATGGATAGAGGATTGGCTAACTAACAGAAAACAGAGAGTTGGGATAAATGGATCATTTTCTGGTTGGCAAACAGTAACAGTGAGGTGCCACAGGGATCAGTACTGGGTCCTCAACTATTTATAATCTATATTAATGAATTCAATGAAGGAACCGAGTGTAATGTAGCCAAGTTTACTGATACAAAGATGGATGGGAAAGCAAACTATGAAAAGGGCACAATTAATCTGCAAAAGGATAAAAACAGGCTAAGTGAATGGGCAAAAATTTGGCAGGGTGAGTAAATTGTGGGAAAATGTGAGGTTATTCACTTTGGCAGAAATAATAGAAAAATCTATTATAATTTAAATGGAGAAAAATTTCAAAGTGTTGCAGTAAAGTGAGACCTGGGGGTCCTTGTGCATGAAACACAAAAAGTTAGTATGCAGGTACAGCAAGTATTCTGGAAGGCAAATGGAATGTTGGCCTTTATTGCAAGGGGGATAGAGTATAAAAACAGAGATATCCTACAATTGTACAGGGTATTGGTGAAGTCACACCTGGAGTACTGCATGCAGTTTTGGTCTCTGTATTTAAGGAAAAATATACTTGAATTGGAGACTGTTCAGAGAATGTTCACTAGAGCGATACCGGAGATGAGGGGGATGACTTATGAGGACAGGTTGAGTAGGTTGGGCCTATGCACATTGGAGTTAAGAAAAAATAAGAGGCGATCTTATTGAAATAAGATAATGAGGGGGCTCGACAGGTGGATGCAGCGAGGATATTTCCACTCATAGGGGAAACTAAAACTAAGGGACATAGTCTTAGAATAAGGGGCCGCCCATTAAAAACTGATATGAGGAGAAATTTCTTCTGAGTGTTGTAAATCTATGGAATTCTCTGCACAGAGCGCTATGGAGGCTGGGTCATTGAATATAATTTAAGGCAGAGATAGACAGATTTTTGAGTGATAAGGGAGTAAAGGATTATGGGGAGCTGGCAGCGAAGCGGAGCTGAGTCCATGAGATTAGCCATGATCTTATTGAATGGTGGAGCAGATTCGAGGGGCCACATGGCCTACTCCTGCTCCGATTTCTTATGTTAACTGAAACCAGGCAGAGTCGGCACCTTCAGTGGATAATATAGAGGGGAACCAGAGAGTGCGGAATTGAACCCAGCCAGTGTCAGCAACTTCAGGGGAGGGGAACCAGTGAGTGTAGAACTGAACCCAGCCAGAGTCAGCACCTTCAGGGAAGGGGAACCAGTGAGTGCAGAACTGAACCCAACCAGAGTCAGCACCTTCAGGGGAGGGGAACCAGTGAGTGTAGAACTGAACCCAGCCAGAGTCAGCACCTTCAGGGAAAGGGAACCAGTGAGTGCAGAACTGAACCCAGCCAGAATCAGCACCTTCAGGGGAGGGGAACCAGTGAGTGTAGAACTGAACCCAGCCACTGTCAGTGATGAAAATTGGGAGGTGAGGACAAGCTGTGTTCAGACGAGCGACGTGTTTGAATTTCAGGACAGGGAGGTGAAGAATATATGGGGTGGGGATTTTCAGATTTGCAGGAACAAGAGAGGAAATAATATTCCATAGAATCTAGAATTGTCTGTTCTGAATTTCTGTCCTGTACTTGCAGTAATGATTTTAGTAAACTCCTTTTCCAGGGCATTCGAATGGTAGGATTTGCAGACGGGGAACTCAAACAAAACATCACATCAAGCTCTGACAGAATCACTCGATTCCTCAGGACCTGAATATCATCAGCCTTTGAATGTAGAAGGCGAAAAGTTTGTCTGTTCTGTCTGTGGGAACAGATTTCAAACATCAGTGTGACTGGAAAAGCACTGAGACACACACACCCGAGTGAGAGTGTTCCAGTGCACTGACTGTGGAAAGAGCTTTAAGCAGTTTCACAGCCTGAAAAAAACATCGTAGCATTGACAGCGGGAAGAAACCGTATACGTGTTCTGTGTGTGGACGTGGCTTCAACTGATCATCCAACCTGGAGAGACACAATGACACCTGCACCATGGAGAAACTGGTGGAATGTGGGGACTGTGGGAAGGGCTTCAATTCCCCCTCTGAGCTGGAAGTTCATCGGCGCAGTCACACTGGGGAGAGGCCATTCACCTGCTCTGAGTGTGGGAAGGGATTCACACTCTCATCCCGCCTGCTGAGACAGCAGCAAGTTCACTCCACGGAGAAGCCGTTCACCTCCTCTGAGTGTGGGAAGGGATTCATTTTGTCATCCAGCCTGCTGAGACATCAGCGAGTTCACTCCAGGGAGAGGCCGTTCACCTGCTCTGAGTGTGGGAACGCATTCAGTTTTTCATCCAGCCTGCTGCTACACCAGCGAGTTCACACTGGGGAGAGGCCATTCACCTACTCTGAGTGTGGGAAGGGATTCAGTCGGTCATCTAACCTGCTGGATCACCAGCGAGTTCACACTGGGGAGAGGCCATTCACCTGCTCTGAGTGTGGAAAGGGATTCACTCGATCAACCCACCTTGTAACTCACCAGCAAGTTCACACTGGGGAAAGGCCGTTCATCTGCTCTGAGTGTGGGAAGGGATTTATTACCTCATCCCACCTGCTGCTACACCAGCGAGTTCACACTGGGGAGAGGCCGTTCACCTGCTCTGAGTGTGGGAAGGGATTCACTGTGTCATCCCGTCTGTTGGACCACCAGCGAGTTCACACTGGGGAGAGGCCGTTCACCTGCTCTGAGTGTGGGATGAGATTCACTGTATCATTCAGTCTACTGTCCCACCAGCGAGTTCACACTGGGGAGAGGCCGTTCAGCTGCTCCGTGTGTGGAAAGGGATTCACTCATTCATCCAACCTGCTGACACACCAGCGAGTTCACAAGTTCACAGGGTTTGGATTCTGCTGCTGTCCCAGACTGAATCGTGTGTATTCTGACAGTTGGGCTTTCTTTCCGCTCATATTGATTCCCCCTATAACTGGCCTAGAGTTAAATATTCTGCATATTTGACAAATTATTCAACGGGAAATGGGTGAGGTAAAAAATAATGCTGATTGTGTTTGCATCCATAATTCACCTTTTTTAAAAAAAACATAAGAAATAGGAGTAGGAATAGGCTATTGGCCACTCGAACCTGTTCTGCCATTTAATAAGATCATGGCTGATCTGATCATGAGCATAGCTCCACTTTCCTGCCCGTTCCCCATAACCCTTCACTCCATTATCGTACAAAAAGCTGGCTACCTCCACCTTAAATATATTCAATGACCCAGCCTTCACAGCTCCCTGGGGTAGAGAATTCCAAGGATTGACTCAGAGAGAAGAAATTTCTCCTCATCTCAGTTCTGAATCGGCAACCGCTTATTCCGAAACTGTGCCCCCAGGTCTAGATTCCCTACGAGTGGAAACATCCTCTCTGCATCTAACATACCGAGCCCCCTCAGTATCATATGTTTCAATAAGATCATCTCTTATTATTCTAAACTCCAATGAGTATCGGCCCAACCTGCTCAACCTTCATGTCAACTCCTCCATCTCAGGAATCAAATTAGTGAAGCTTCTCTCTACTGTCTCCAATGCAAGTATATCCCTCCTTAAATAAGATCAAAATTGGATGCAGTACTCGAGGTGTGGTCTAAGAAATACACTGTACAGTTGTAGCAGGACTTCTCTGCTTTTATACTCCATCCCACTTTCAATAAAGGCCAACATTTATTTTGCCTTCATAATTATTGCTGTACCTGCATATTAACATTTTGTGTTTCATGCACAAGGACATCCAGGTCGCTCTGAACTTCAGCATTTTGTAATATTTCTCCTTTTAAATAATAGATTTTATTTTTATTTTTCCTGCCAAAGTGGATAACCTCACACATTCCCACATTATACTCCATCTTCCAAATGTTCGCACACTCACTTAGCCTGTCTACATCCCTTTCCAGATTCTTTGTGTCCTCCTCACAACTTGCTTTCCCACCCATCTTTGTATCATAAGCAAACTTGGCGACATCACACTCTGTCCCTTCATCCAAGGCATTAATATAGATTGTAAATAATTGAGATGCAGCACCGATCCCTGCAGCAACCTCCTAGTTGCCATTGACAACCGGAAAATGACCCATTTGTCCCGACTCCATTGTCTGTTAGTTAGTCCACCTTCTATCCATGCTAATATATTACCCATGACCACTTAAGCTCTTAACTTGTGCAGTAATCTGTTACGTGGCACCTTATCGAATGCCTTCTGGAAATCCAAATACTCCACATCCACTTGTTCCCCCTTATACACCCTGCTCATTATATCCTCAAAAGAACTCCAGCAAATTTGTCAAACATGATTTACCTTTCATACAACCAAGCTGGCTCTTGTCTGTATTATGCTTTTCCTTGGAGAAGCCCCCAGACCCCAGAGCTTTGGCCCACAGACGCTGGGACACTGGTTCATCTCACAGTGGGGTCGATCCCTCTGCCCCCTGCCCCCAGACCCTCCAGCTTTGGCTGACAGACCTGGACATTGAGTCTCCACATGGGGGAGTGATCCCTCTGCACCTTCCCTGCAGACCCCAGGGTTTTGGCCGACAGACCTGGGACGTTGGGTTTCCACACGGGGAAACCGATCCCTCTGCTCCCAGACACACCAGCGTCCCCTCAAACTCCCCTGTCCCAGACTTCCCCAGACACCCCTCACTCTCCCCTGTCCCAGACTGACCCAGACACGCCCCTCACCCTCCCCTGTCCCAGACTGACCCAGACCACCCCCTCACCCTTCCCTGTCCCAGACTTCCCCAGACCCCCTCAACCTTCCCTGTCCTAGACTGACCGAGACACCCCTCACCCTCCCCTGTCCCAGACTGACCCAGACTCCCCCCTCACCATCCCCTGTCCCAGACTGACCCAGAACCCCCCTCACACTCCCCTGTCCCAGACTAACTCTCCCCTGTCCCAGACTGACCCAGACCTCCCCACCCACTCACCGTCCTCTGTCCCAGACTGACCCAGACTCCCCCCTCACCCTCCCCTGTCCCAGACTGACCCAGACAACCCCCTCACTCTCCCCTGTCCCAGACTGAACCAGGCCCCACCTCACCCTCCCCTGTCCCAGTCTGACCCAGACCCCCCCACACCCTCCCCTGTCCCTGACTGACCGAGAACCCCCTCACCTTCCCTGTCCCAGACTGACCCAGACCCCCCTCACACTCCCCTGTCCCAGACTGATCCAGACTCCCCCTCACCCTCCCCTGTCCCTGACTGACCGAGAACCCCCTCACCTTCCCCTGTCCCAGACTGACCCAGACCCCCCCCCACACCCCCCTGTCCCAGACTACCTCACCTTCCCCTGACCCAGACGACCCCCTCACCCTCCCCTGTCCCAGACTGACCCAGAGACCCCTCACTCTCCCCTGTCCTAGACACCGCACCCCCACCCCTGTCCCAGACTGACCCGACCCCCGCCTCACCCTCCCCTGTCCCAGACTGAACCCCCCTTCACCCTCCCCTGTCCCAGACTGACCCCCTCCCTCACCATCCCCTGTCCCAGACTGACTCAGACCCCCCCTCACCAACCCTGTCTGAGACTGACCCAGACCCCCTCTCACCCTCCCCTGTCCCAGACTGACCCAGACCCCGCCCTCACACTCCCCCTCCCCTGTCCCAGAAGGTCCCCACCCTCTAACCCTCCCCTGTCCCAGACTGACCCTGACTCCCCCCTCACCCTCCCCTGTCTTAGACTGACCCATACCACCCCCCTCACCATCCCCTGTCCCAGACTGACCCAGACCCCCTCACCCTTCCCTGACCCAGACCCCCCCTCACCCTCCCCTGTCCCAGACTGACCCAGACCCTCCCCTGTCCCAGACCCCCCTCACCCTCCCTTGTCCCAGACTGACCCAGACCACCCCCTCACCCTCCCCTATCCCATACTGACCCAGACCCCCCCTCACCCTTCACTGACCCAGACCCCACCACACCCTCACCATCCCCTGACCCAGACCCCACCTCTCCCTCCCCTGTCCCAGACCACCCCCCTCACCCTCCACTGTCCCAGACTGACCCAGACCCCCTCACCCTCCCCTGTCCCAGACTGACCCAGACCACCCCCTCACCCTTCACTGTCCCAGACTGACCCAGACCCCCCCACCCCCTCACCGACCCCTGTCCCAGACTGATGCAGGCCCTCCCTCACCCTCCCCTCTCCCAGACTGACCCAGAAACACCTCACCAATCCCTGACCCAGAACCTCCCTCATCCTCCCCTGTCCCAGACTGACCCAGGCTCCCCCTCACCCTCCCCTGTCCCAGACTGACCCAGAACCCTCTCAACCTTCCCTGTCCCAGACTGACCCAGACCCCCCTCACCCTCCCCTGTCCCAGAATTACACAGACCCCCCCTCACCCTCCCCTGTCTCAGACTGGCCCAGACCCCCTCACCCTCCCCTGTCCCAGACTGGCCCAGACCCCTTCACCCTCCCCTGTCCCAGACTGACCCCCCCTCACTCTTCCCTGACCCAGACCACCCTCACCCTTCCCTGCCCCAGACTGACACAGACCCCTCCTCACCCTCCCCTGTCCCAGGCTGACCCAGACCACCCTCACCCTCCCCTGACCCAGACACCACCTCACCCTTCCCTGTCCCAGACTCCCCCCTCACCCTTCCCTGACCCAGCGCCCCCTCACCCTCCCCTGTCCCAGACTCCCCCTTCACTTTTCCCTGACCCAGAGCCCCTCTCACCCTCCCATGTTCCAGACTGACCCAGACGCCCGCCACACTCACCCTCCCCTGTCCCAGACTGACCCAGACCACCCTCACCCTCCCCTGTCCCAGACTAACCCAGAACCCCCCTCCCCTGTCCCAGATTGACGCAGACACCCCCTCACTCTCCCCTGTCCCAAATTGACCCAGACCCCCACTCACCCTCCCCTGTTCCAGACTGACCCAGACCCCCCTCAATCTCCCCTGTCCCAGACTGACCCAGACATCGCTCCCCCACCCCTGTCTCAGACTGACCCCACACCCCCTCACACTCCCCTGTCCCAGACTGACCCCCCCTCACCCTCCGCTGTCCCAGACTGACCCAGACACCCGTCACCCTCCTCTGTCCCAGACTGACCCAGACCCCCCCTCACTCTACCTTGTCCCAGACTGACCCAGACCACCCCACTCACCCTCCACTGTCCCAGACTGACCCAGACCCCCTTATCCTCCCCTTTCCCAGACTGACCCAGATCCCCGCTCACCTTTCACTGCCCCAAACTGAACCAGACCCCCAACCCCCTCACCGACCCCTGTCCCAGACTTGCCCAGACCCTCCCTCACCTTCCCCTATCCCAGACTGACCCAGTCCCCCCCTCACCATACCCTGTCCCAGACTGACCCAGACCCCCCCTCACCCTCCCCTGTCCCAGAGTGACCCAGACCCCCCCTCACCCTCCCCTGTCCCAGACTGACCCAGACCCCCCTCACCCTCCCCTGTCGCAGACTGACCCAGAACCCCCTCACCCTCCCCTGTCCCAGACTGACGCAAGCGCCTCTCACCCTCCCCGGTCCCAGACTGACCCAACTCCCCCCTCACCCTCCCCTGTCCCAGACTGACCCAAACCTTCCCCCTCACCCTCCCCTGTCCCAGACAGACCCAGAACCCCTCTCTCCCTCCCCTGTCCCAGACTGACCCCCACCCTCACCCTCCCCTGTCCCAGACTGATCCAGACCCCCCTCACCCTCCCCTGTCCCATACTGACCCAGAGCCCCCCACCCCTGTCCCAGACTGACGCAGACCCCACCTAACCCTCCCCTGTCCCAGACTGACCGAGACCCCCCTCACACTTCACTGTCCCAGACTGACCCAGACCCCCCCATCCCCTCACCGCCCCTTGTCCCAGACTGACCCAGACGCTCCCTCACCCTCCCCTGTCCAAGACTGACCCAGACCCCCCTCACCATCCCCAGTCCCAGACTGACCCAGACCCCTCCATCACCCTCCCCTGTCCCAGACTGACCCAGACCCCCCTCACCATTCCCTGTCCCAGACTGACCCAGACCCCCCCTCACCATCCCCAGTCCCAGACTGACCCAGACCCCCCCATCAACCTCCCCTGACCCAGATCCCCCTCACTCTCCCTTGTCCCAGACTGACCCAGACACCGCACCCCTACCCCTGTCCCAGACTGACCCCACCCCCGCCTCACCCTCCCCTGTCCAAGACTGACCCAGACCCCCCTCACCTTCCCCTGTCCCAGACTGACCCAGACCCCCCTCACACTTCCCTGTCCCAGACTGATCCAGACTCCCCCTCACCCTCCCCTGTCCCTGACTGACCGAGAACCCCCTCACCTTCCCCTGTCCCAGACTGACCCAGACCCCCCTCACACTTCCCTGTCCCAGACTGATCCAGACTCCCCCTCACCCTCCCCTGTCCCTGACTGACCGAGAACCCCCTCACCTTCCCCTGTCCCAGACTGACCCAGACCCCCCCCACACCCCCCTGTCCCAGACTACCTCACCTTCCCCTGACCCAGACGACCCCCTCACTCTCCCCTGTCCCAGACACCGCACCCCCACCCCTGTCCC
Source organism: Pristiophorus japonicus (assembly GCF_044704955.1). Classification (NCBI taxonomy): domain Eukaryota; kingdom Metazoa; phylum Chordata; class Chondrichthyes; family Pristiophoridae; genus Pristiophorus; species Pristiophorus japonicus. Next base: position 100,387,173 of record NC_091991.1, on the reverse strand, counting down.
AGACTGACCCGACCCCCGCCTCACCCTCCCCTGTCCCAGACTGAACCCCCCTTCACCCTCCCCTGTCCCAGACTGACCCCCCCCCTCACCATCCCCTGTCCCAGACTGACTCAGAACCCCCTCACCAACCCTGTCTGAGACTGACCCAGACCCCCTCTCACCCTCCCCTGTCCCAGACTGACCCAGATCCCTCCCTCACACTCCCCCTCCTCTGTCCCAGAAGGTCCCCACCCTCTCACCCTCCCCTGTCCCAGACTGACCCTGACTCCCCCCTCACCCTCCCCTGTCCCAGACTGACCCATACCACCCCCCTCACCATCCCCTGTCCCAGACTGACCCAGACCCCCTCACCCTTCCCTGACCCAGACCCCCCTCACCCGCCCCTGTCCCAGACTGACCCAGACCCTCCCCTGTCCCAGACCCCCCTCACCCTCCCTTGTCCCAGACTGACCCAGACCACCCCCTCACCCTCCCCTATCCCATACTGACCCTGACCCCCCTCACCCTTCACTGTCCCAGACTGACCCAGAGCCCACCACACCCTCACCATCCCCTGACCCAGACCCCACCTCTCCCTCCCCTGTCCCAGACCACCCCCCTCACCCTCCACTCTCCCAGACTGACCCAGACCCCCTCACCCTCCCCTGTCCCAGACTGACCCAGACCACCCCCTCACCCTTCACTGTCCCAGACTGACCCAGACCCCCCCACCCCCTCACCGACCCCTGTCCCAGACTGATGCAGACCCTCCCTCACCCTCCCCTCTCCCAGACCCAGAAACACCTCACCAATCCCTGACCCAGAACCTCCCTCATCCTCCCCTGTCCCAGACTGACCCAGGCTTCCCCTCACCCTCCCCTGTCCCAGACTGACCCAGACCCCCCCCCTCACCCTCCCCTGTCCCAGACTGACCCAGAACCCTCTCACCCTTCCCTGTCCAAGACTGACCCAGACCCCCCTCACCCTCCCCTGTCCCAGACTTACACAGACCCCCCTCACCCTCCCCTGTCTCAGACTGGCCCAGACCCCCTCACCCTCCCCTGGCCCAGACCCCCTCACCCTCCCCTGTCCCAGACTGACCCCCCCTCACTCTTCCCTGACCCAGACCACCCTCACCCTTCCCTGCCCCAGACTGACACAGACCCCTCCTCACCCTCCCCTGTCCCAGGCTGACCCAGACCACCCTCACTCTCCCCTGTCCCAGACTGACCCAGACACCACCTCACCCTTCCCTGTCCCAGACTTCCCCCTCACCCTTCCCTGACCCAGAGCCACCTCACCCTCCCCTGTCCCAGACTGACCCAGACACCCCCTCAACCTCCCCTGTCCCTGACTGACCCAGATCCCCCTTCACCTTTCCCTGACCCAGAGCCCCTCTCGCCCTCCCCTGTTCCAGACTGACCCAGACGCCCGCCACCCTCACCCTCCTATGTTCCAGACTGACCAGACCACCCTCACCCTCCCCTGTCCCAGACTGACCCAGAACCCCCCTCCCCTGTCCCAGATTGAAGCAGACACCCCCTCACTCTCCCCTGTCCCAAATTGACCCAGACCCCCACTCACCCTCCCCTGTCTCAGACTGACCCCACACCCCCTCACACTCCCCTGTCCCAGACTGACCCCCCCCTCACCCTCCGCTGTCCCAGACTGACCCAGACACCCGTCACCCTCCTCTGTCCCAGACTGACCCAGACCCCCCTCACTCTACCTTGTCCCAGACTGACCCAGACCACCCCACTCACCCTCCACTGTCCCAGACTGACCCAGACCCCCTTATCCTCCCCTTTCCCAGACTGACCCAGACCCCTCCATCACCCTCCCCTGTCCCAGACTGACCCAGACCCCCCTCACCGACCCCTGTCCCAGACTTGCCCAGACCCTCCCTCACCCTCCCCTGTCCCAGACTGACCCAGTCCCCCCCTCACCATCCCCTGTCCCAGACTGACCCAGACCCCCCTCACCCTCCCCTGTCCCAGACTGACGCAAGCGCCTCTCACCCTCCCCTGTCCCAGACTGACCCAACTCCCCCCTCACACTCCCCTGTCCCAGACTGACCCAAACCTTCCCCCTCACCCTCCCCTGTCCCAGACAGACCCAGACCCCCCCTCACCCTCCCCTGTCCCAGACAGACCCAGACCCCCTCTCTCTCTCCCCTGTCCCAGACTGACCCCCACCCTCACCCTCCCCTGTCCCAGACTGATCCAGACCCCCCTCACCCTCCCCTGTCCCATACTGACCCAGAGCCCCCCTCCCCTGTCCCAGACTGACGCAGATCCCCGCCTAACCCTCCCCTGTCCCAGACTGACCGAGAACCCCCCTCACACTTCACTGTCCCAGACTGACCCAGACCTCCCCATCCCCTCACCGCCCCTTGTCCCAGACTGACCCAGACCCCCCCTCACCCTCCCCTGTCCCAGACTGACCCACCCCCTTCACCCTCCCCTGTCCCAGACTGACCCAGACCCCGCCCGCACTCTCCCCTGTCACAGAAGGACCCCACCCTCTCACCCTCCCCTATCCCAGACTGACCCAGACCCCCCCTCACCCTCCCCTGCCCCAGACTGACGCATACCACCCCCCTCACCCTCCCCTGTCCAAGACTGACCCAGACCCCCCTCACCATCCCCAGACCCAGACTGACCCAGACCCCCCTCACCCTCCCCTGTCGCAGACTGACCCAGACCCCCCCTCACCATTCCCTGTCCCAGACTGACCCAGACCCTCCCTCACCCTCCTCTGTCCCAGACCCCCCTCACCCTCCCCTGTCCCAGACTGACCCAGACCACCCCTTCACCCTCCCCTATCCCATACTGACCCAGACCCCCCCTCACCCTTCACCGTCCCAGACTGACCAGACCCCACCACACCCTCACCGTCCCCTGATCCAGACCCTCTCTCACTCTCCCCTGTCCAAGACTGACCCAGAAACCCCCTTCACCCTCCCCTGTCCCAGACTGACCCAGACCCCGCCCGCACTCTCCCCTGTCCCAGAAGGACCCCACCCTCTCACCCTCCCCTATCCCAGACTGACCCAGACCCCCCTCACCCTCCCCTGCCCCAGACTGACGCATACCACCCCCCTCACCCTCCCCTGTCCAAGACTGACCCAGACCCCCCTCACCATCCCCAGACCCAGACTGACCCAGACCCCCCTCACCCTCCCCTGTCGCAGACTGACCCAGACCCCCCCTCACCATTCCCTGTCCCAGACTGACCCAGACCCTCCCTCACCCTCCTCTGTCCCAGACCCCCCTCACCCTCCCCTGTCCCAGACTGACCCAGACCACCCCTTCACCCTCCCCTATCCCATACTGACCCAGACCCCCCCTCACCCTTCACCGTCCCAGACTGACCAGACCCCACCACACCCTCACCGTCCCCTGATCCAGACCCTCTCTCACTCTCCCCTGTCCAAGACTGACAGAGAAACCCCCCTCTCCCTCCCCTGACCCAGACCCCCCCTCCCCTATCCCACACTGACGCAGACCCCCCCTCACCCTCCCCAGACCCAGACTCTCTCTCGCGAGCGCCTTCTCCCTCGCAACTTCTCTCTCACTCTATCTTTCGCCCTCTCTCTCTCTCTCTCTCTCTCTCGCCTTCTCTCTCCCTCTCCTCTCTGTCAATCTCTCTCTCTCTCTCGCTCTTTCTCATGCTCTTTCTCTCGCCTTCTCGCTCGCCTTCTCTATCTCACCTACTCTCGCCTTCTCTCTCTCTCTTGCCTGCTCTCTCTCGCCTTCTCTCTCTCTCACCTTCTCACTCTCTCTCTCTCTCCTTCTCACTCTCTCTCTCTCTCTCTCTCTCTCTCTCTCACCTTCTCACTCTCACCTAGTCTCTCTGCTTCTCTCTCTCGTTTTCTCTCTCTCTCTCTCTCGCCTTCTCTCTCTCGCCTTCTCTCTCTCGCCTTCTCTCTCTCACGAGCGCCTTCTCTCTCTCAACTTCTCTCTCACTCTATCTTTCGCTCTCTCTCTCTCTCTCTCGCCTTCTCTCTCCCTCTCCTCTCTGTCTATCTCTCTCTCTCTCTCTCGCTCTTTCTCACGCTCTTTCTCTCACCTTCTCTCTCGCCTTCTCTATCTCACCTACTCTCTCTCGCTTTCTCTCTCTCTCTCTCTTGCCTGCTCTCTCTCGACTTCTCTCTCTCTCGACTTCTCTCTCTCTAGCTCTCTCTCGCTCTCTCTCTCCTTCTCTCTTGCCTTCTGTCTCTCTCCATTTCTCGCTCTCTCTCTCTCTTGCCTGCTCTCTCTCGCCTGCCTGCTCTCTCGCCTTCTCTCTCTCAAATACTCTCTCTCGTCTTCTCTCTCTCTCTCTATCTCTCTCACCTTCTCTCTCGCCTTCTCTCTCGCCTTCTCTCTCGCCTTCTCTCTCGCCTTCTCTCTCGCCTTCTCTCTCGCCTTCTCTCTCGCCTTCTCTCTCGCCTTCTCTCTCGCCTTCTTCCTCGCCTTCTTTCTCGCATTCTCTCTCGGCTTCTCTCTCGCATTCTCTCTCTCTCTATCCCTCTCTATCTCACTCTCTCTCTCTCTCTCTCTCTCGCCTTCTCTCTCTCTCGCTCTCGCCTTCTCTCTCTCTCGTTCTCTCTCCCTGTCTCCCACCTTCTCTCTCTCTCTATCTCTCCCTCTTTCTGTCTCTCTCTCACCCACTCTCAATCTCTCTCTCTCTATCTCTCTCTCTCTCTATCTTCTTCTCCTTTTCTCTTCCCCTTCTCGCTCTGTCTCTGTCTCTCTGTCTCTCTCTCTCTCTCTTTCCCTCTCGCCTTCTCTCTCTCGCCTTCTCTCTCTCACCACTTTCTCTCGCCTTCTCTCTCTCACCATTGTCTCTCGCCTTCTCTCTCTCGCCTTCTCCCTATCTCACACTTTCTCTCTCTCTCTCTCTCTCTCTCTGTTTCTCTCTCTCTTCCTCTCTCTCTTTCTCTCTCTCTTTCACCTTCTCACTCTCGACCTAGTCTCTCGCCTTCTCTCTCTCGTTTTCTCTCTCTCTCTCTCTCTCTCTCTCTCTCGCTAACACCTTCTCTCTCTCAACTTCTCTCTCTCTCTATCTTTCTCTCTCACTCTCTCTCTCTCTCGCTCTCTCTCTCTCGCTCTATCTCTCTCACTCTATCTCTCTCTCGCTCTCTCGCTCTCTCTCTCTCTCTCTCTCTCTCTCCTTCTCACTCTCACCTAGTCTCTCGTCTTCTCTCTCTTGCCTTCTCTCTCTTGCCTTCTCTCTCTCGCCTTCTCTCTTTCAACTTCTCGCTCTCTCTCTCTGTCTCGCACTCGCTCTTTCTATCTCTCTCTCTCTCGCCTTCTCTCTCTCTCTCTCTCTCTCTCTCTCTATCTTCTTCTCCTTAACTCTCTCGCCTTCTCTCTCTCTCTCTCTTTGGCTCTCTCTGTCTGTCTCTTTCCCTCTCGCCTTCTCTCTCTCTCTCTCTCTCTCTCTCTCTTTCTCTCTCTCTCTCTCTCTCTCTTTCTCTCTCTCACCTTCTAACTCTCACCTAGTCTCTCGCCTTCTCTCTCTCGCCTTCTCTCTCTCCCTCTCTCGCCTTCTCTCTCTCAACTTCTCTCTCTCACCTTCTCTCTCGCTAACACCTTCTCTCTCAACAACTCTCTCTCTCTATCTTTCTCTCTCACTCTCTCTCTCTCCCTCTAGCTCTCTCTCGCTCTATCTCTCTCACTATCTCTCTCTCGCTCTCTCTCTCTCTCTCACCTCCTCACTCTCACCTAGTCTCTCGCCTTCTCTCTCTCGCCTTCTCTCTTGCCTTCTCTCTCTCTCTCTCTCTCTGTCTCGCACTCGCTCTCTATCTCTCTCTCTCTCGCCATCTCTCTCGCCATCTCTCTCTCTCTCTCTCTCTCTCTCTATCTTCTTCTCCTTCTCTCTCTCACCTTCTCTCTCTCTCTCTCTCTCTGGCTCTCTCTGTCTGTCTCTTTCCCTCTCGCCTTCTCTCTCTCACCATTGTCTCTTGCCTTCTCTCTCTCACCATTGTCTCTCGCCTTCTCTCTCTCACCATTGTCTCTCGCCTTCTCTCTCTCGCCTTCTCTCTCTCGCCTTCTCCCTATCTCTCTCTCTCTCTCTCTCTCTCTCTCACCTTCTCACTCTCTCTCTCTCACCTTCTCACTCTCACCTAGTCTCTCGCCTTCTCTCTCTCATTTTCTCTCTCTCTCTCTGTCTCTCGCCTTCTCCCTCTCGCCTTCTCTCTTTCAACTTCTCTCTCACTCTATCTTTCGCTCTCTCTCTCTCTCTTGCCTTCTCTCTCCCTCTCCTCTCTGTCTATCTCACTCTCTCTCTCTCTCGCTTTTTCTCATGCTCTTTCTCTCGCCTTCTCTCTCACCTTCTCTATCTCACCTACTCTCTCTCGCTTTCTCTCTCTCTTTCTCTTGCCTGCTCTCTCTCGCCTTCTCTCTCTCACTCTCTCGCTCTCTCTCACTCTCTCGCTCTCTCTCTCTCTCTCGCTCTCTCTCGCACTCTCTCGCTCTTGCTCTCTCTCGCCTTCTCTCTCTCTCGCCTTCTCTCTCTCTCTCGCCTTCTCTCTCTCTCTCGCCTTCTCTCTCTCTCTCTCTCTCTTGCCTTCTCTCTCTCTCAAATGCTTTCTCTCGTTCTCTCTCTCTCTCTCTCTCTCTCTCTCTCTCTCTCTCTCTCCCTCGCCTTCTCTCTCCCTCCCTTGCTCTCTCTATATCTCTCTCTCTCGCCGTTCAGTCTATCACCCTCTCTCTCTCTCTCTCTCTCTCTCGCTCTCTCTCTCCTTCTCTCTTGCCTTCTGTCTCTCTCTATTTCTCTCTCTATTTCTCTCTCTCTCTCTCTCTCTTGCCTGCTCTCTCTCGCCTGCCTGCTCTCTCGCCTTCTCTCTCTCAAATACTCTCTCTCGTCTTCTCTCTCTCTCTCTCTCTATCTCTCTCGCTTTTTCTCTCGCTTTTTCTCTCGCCTTCTCTCTCGCCTTCTCTCTCGCCTTCTCTCTCGCCTTCTCTCTCGCCTTCTCTCTCGCCTTCTCTCTCGCCTTCTCTCTCGCCTTCTCTCTCGCCTTCTCTCTCGCCTTCTCTCTCGCCTTCTTCCTCACCTTCTCTCTCGCATTCTCTCTCGCACTCTCTCTCGGCTTCTCTCTCGCATTCTCTCTCTCTCTCTCTATCCCTCTCTATCTCACTCTCTCTCTCTCTCGCTCTCACCTTCTCTCTCTCTTGTTCTCTCTCCCAGTCTCCCACCTTCTCTCTCTCTCTATCTCTCCCTCTCGCTCTCTCTCTCTCACCCACTCTCTCTCTCTCTCTATCTCTCTCTTTCTCTCGCCTTCTGTCTCGCCTTCTCACTCTCTTTTTCACTCTCTCTCTCTCACTCTCTCTCTCACTCTCACCTTTTCTCCCACTCTCTCTCTCGCCTTCTTTCGCTCTCTCTGTCTCTCTCTTTCTTGCCCTCCCTCTCTCTTGCTCTCTCTCTCTCGTCTTCTCTCTTGCTCTCGCCTTCTCTCTCGCTTTCTCTCTCTCGCTCTCTCGTGTTCTCTCTCTCTCTCACTCTCTTGTGTTCTCTCTCTCTTTCTCTCTCGCCTTCTCTCTCGCTTTCTCTCTCTCACTCTCTTGTGTTCTCTCTCTCTTTCTCTCTCTCTCGCCTTTTCTCTCTCTCTCTCTCACTCTCTCTTTCGACTTCTCTCTCTCTCTCTCTCTCTCTCCCTCGCCATCTCTCTTTCTCTCTGTCTCTCTCTCCACTCTATCTCTCTCTCTCTCTTGCCTTCTCTCTCTCTCTTGCCTTCTCTCTCTCTCTCGCCTTCTCTCTCTCACCATTGTCGCTCTCACCATTGTCTCTTGCCTTCTCTCTCTCACCATTGTCTCTCACCTTCTCTCTCTCACCATTGTCTCTCACCTTCTCTCTCTCACCATTGTCTCTCGCCTTCTCTCTCTCACCATTGTCTCTCGCCTTCTCTCTCTCACCATTGTCTCTCGCCTTCTCTCTCTCGTCTCCTCTCTCTCTCTCTGTCTCGCACTCGCTCTCTCTCACCCTCACTCTCAGTCTCTCTCTCTCTATTTCTCTATCTCTCTCTCTCTCTATCTTCTTCTCCTTTTCTCTTCCCCTTCTCTCTCTCTCTCTCTCTCTCTCTTTCCCTCTCGCCTTCTCTCTCTCACCATTTTCTCTCGCCTTCTCTCTCTCACCATTGTCTCTCGCCTTCTCTCTCTCGCCTTCTCCCTATCTCACACTCTTCTCTCTCTCTCTCTCTCTCTCTCTCTCTCTCTCTGTTTCTCTCTCTCTTTCTCTCTCTCTCTCACCTTCTCACTCTCGACCTAGTCTCTCGCCTTCTCTCTCGCTAATGCCTTCTCTCTCTCAACTTCTCTCTCTCTCTATCTTTCTCTCTCACTCTCTCTCTCTCTCTCTCTCTCTCTCTCTCTCTCTCTCGCTCTATCTCTCTCTTTCTCTCTCTCACCTTCTCTCTCTCGCCTTCTCTCTTTCGCCTTCTCTCTCTCTCTCTCTCTCTCTGTGTCGCACTCGCTCTCTATCTCTCTCTCTCTCGCCTTCTCTCTCTCTCTCTCTCTCTTTAACTTCTTCTCCTTCTCTCTCTCGCCTTCTCTCTCTCTCTCTCTGGCTCTCTCTGTCTGTCTCTTTCCCTCTTGCCTTGTCTCTCTCTCTCTCTCTCTCTCTCTCTCTCTCTCTTTCTCTCTCTCTCTCACCTTCTAACTCTCACCTTCTAACTCTCACCTAGTCTCTCGCCTTCTCTCTCTCATTTTCTCTCTCTCTCTCTCTCTCTCTCGCCTTCTCTCTCTCAACTTCTCTCTCTCGCCTTCTCTCTCACTAACGCGTTCTCTCTCTCAACTTCTCTCTCTCTCTATCTTTCTCTCTCACTCTCTCTCTCCCTCTAGCTCTCTCTCTCTCGCTCTATCTCTCTCACTATCTCTCTCTATCTCTCTCTCTCTCTCACCTTCTCACTCTCACTTAGTCTCTCAACTTCTCTCTCTCGCCTTCTCTCTCTCTCTCGCCTTCTCTCTCTCTCTCTCTCTGTCTCGCACTCGCACTCTATCTCTCTCTCTCTCGCCTTCTCTCTCCCTCTCGCCTTCTCTCTCTCTCTCGCCTTCTCTCTCTCACCATTGTCTCTCGCCTTCTCTCTCTCACCATTGTCTCTCGCTTTCTCTCTCTCTCCTTCTCCCTATCTCTCTCTCTCTCTCTCTCTCTCTCTCCTTCTCACTCTCTCTCTCTCTCCCACCTTCTCACTCTCACCTAGTCTCTCGCCTTCTCTCTCTCATTTTCTCTCTCTCTCTCTCTCTCTCTCGCCTTCTCCCTCTCGCCTTCTCTCTCTCGCTAGCGCCTTCTCTCTCTCAACTTCTCTCTCACTCTATCTTTCACTCTCTCTCTCTCTCGCCTTCTCTCTCCCTCTCCTCTCTCTCTCTCTCGCTCTTTCTCATGCTCTTTCTCTCGCCTTCTCTATCTCACCTACTCTCTCTCGCTTTCTCTCTCTCTTGCCTGCTCTCTCTCGCCTTCTCTCTCTCGCCTTCTCTCGCTCTCTCTCGCTCTCTCTCGCTCTCTCTCGCTCTCTCTCGCTCTCTCTCGCTCTCTCTTGCTCTCTCGCTCTCTCTCGCACTCTCTCGCCTTCTCTCTCTCTCTCGCCTTCTCTCTCTCTCTCACCTTCTCTCTCTCTCTCTCTTGCCTTCTCTCTCTCTCAAATGCTCTCTCTTGTTCTCTTTCTCTCTAGCTCTCTCTCGCTCTCTCTCACTCTCTCTCGCTCTCTCTCGCTCTCTCTCGCTCTCTCTCGCTCTCTCTCGCTCTCTCTCGCTCTCTCTCGCTCTCTCTCGCTCTCTCTCGCTCTCTCTCGCTCTCTCTCGCACTCTCTCGCTCTCTCTCTCTCTCGCCTTCTCTCTCTCTCAGGCTTTCTGTCTCCTGCCTTCTGTCTCCCGCCTTCTCTCTCTCCCGCCTTCTCTCTATCCCCGCCTACTCTCTCTCTCTCTTCTCTCTCTCTCTCTCTCTCTCGCTCTCGCTCTGTCTCTCTCGCGCTCTGTCTCGCCCTCTCACTCTCTCATCTCTCTCTCTCTCTCTTTCTCTCGCCTTCTGTCTCGCCTTCTCACTCTCTTTTTCCCTCTCTCTCTCACTCTCTCTCTCACCTTTTCTCCCACTCTCTCTCTCTCGCCTTCTTTCTCTTTCTCTCTCTCTATCTCTCTTTCTCGCCCTCCCTCTCTCTTGCTCTCTCTCTCTCTCTCGCCTTCTCTCTCGCACTCGCCTCTCTCTCGCTTTCTCTCTCTCGCTCTCTCGTGTTCTCTCTCTCTCTCGCTCTCTCGTGTCTCTCTCTCATTCTCTCTCGCTTTCTCTCCCGCCTTCTTTCTCTCTCTCTCTCTCTCTCTCTCTCTCTCTCGCCTTTTCTCTCTCTCTCTCTCTCACTCTTTCGACTTCTCTCTCTCTCTCTCTCTTCTCTCTCTCTCTCTCTCTCCCTCGCCATCTCTCTTTCTCTCTGTCTCTCTCCTTCTCTCTATCTCTCTCTCTTGCCTTCTCTCTCACTCTCACCTTCTCTCTCTCACCATTGTCGCTCTCACCATTGTCTCTCGCCTTCTCTCTCTCACCATTGTCTCTCGCCTTCTCTCTCTCACCATTGTCTCTCGTCTTCTCTCTCTCACCATTGTCTCTCGCCTTCCTCTCTCTCACCATTGTCTCTCGCCTTCTCTATCTCACCATTGTCTCTCGCCTTCTCTCTCTCGCCTTCTCTCTCTCTCTCTGTCTCGCACTAGCTCTCTCTCACCCTTACTCTCAATCTCTCTCTCTCTCTCTACCTCTCTCTCTCTCTATCTTCTTCTCCTTTTCTCTTCGCCTTCTCTCTCTGTCTCTCTCTCTGTCTCTCTCTCTCTATCTCTCTCTTTCCCTCTCGCCTTCTCTCTCTCGCCTTCTCTCTCTCACCATTGTCTCTCGCCTTCTCTCTCTCACCATATTCTCTCGCCTTCTCTCTCTCGCCTTCTCCCTATCACTCTCTCTCTCTCTCTCTCTCTCTCTCTCTCTCTCTCTGTTTCTCTCTCTCTTTCTCTCTCTCTCTCACCTTCTCACTCTCAACGAGTCTCTCGCCTTCTCTCTCTCGTTTTCTCTCTCATTCTCTCTCTCTCTCTCTTGCCTTCTCTCTCTCAACCTAGTCTCTCGCCTTCTCTCTCTCAACTTCTCTCTCTCGCCTTCTCTCTCGCTAACGCCTTCTCTCTTCCAACTTCTATCTCTCTCTATCTTTCTCTCTCACTCTCTCTCTCTCTCTCTCTCGCTCTATCTCTCTCGCTCTATCTCTCTCACTCTCTCTCTCGCTCTCTCTCTCTCGCTCTCTCTCCCTCTCTCTCTCACCTTCTCACTCTCACCTTCTCACTCTCACCTAGTCTCTCGCCCTCTCTCTCTTGCCTTCTCTCTCTCGTTTTCTCTCGCCTACTCTCTCTCTCTCTCTCTCTCGCCTTCTCTCTCGCTAACGCCTTCTCTCTTCCAACTTCTATCTCTCTCTATCTTTCTCTCTCACTCTCTCTCTCTCTCTCTCTCGCTCTATCTCTCTCGCTCTATCTCTCTCACTCTCTCTCTCGCTCTCTCTCTCTCGCTCTCTCTCCCTCTCTCTCTCACCTTCTCACTCTCACCTTCTCACTCTCACCTAGTCTCTCGCCCTCTCTCTCTTGCCTTCTCTCTCTCGTTTTCTCTCTCTCGCCTACTCTCTCTCTCTCTCTCGCCTTCTCTCTCTCTCTCTTTGTCTCGCACTCGTGCTCTATCTCTCTTTGTCTCGCACTCGTGCTCTATCTCTCTTCTCTCGCCTTCTCTCTCTCTCACCTTCTCACTCTCACCTAGTCTCTCGCCTTCTCTCTCTTGCCTTCTCTCTCTCGCCTTCTCTCTCTCGCCTTCTCTCTCTCGCCTTCTCTCTCTTGCCTTCTCTCTCTCTCTCTCTTTGTCTCGCACTCGCACTCTCTTTCTCTCGCCTTCTCTCTCTCACTCTCTCTCTCTCTCTCTCTCTCTCTCTCTATCGTCTTCTCTTCTCTGCCTCGCCTTCTCTCTCTCTCTCTCTCTGGCTCTCTCTGTCTGTCTCTTTCCCTCTCTTCTCTCTCTCTCTCTCTCTCTCTCTCTCTCTCTCTCTCTCTCTCTCTCTCTCTCTCTCTCTCTTTCTTTCTCTCTCTCACCTTCTCACTCTCACCTAGTCTCTCACCTTCTCTCTCTCAACTTCTCTCTCTCGCCTTCTCTCTCGCTAACGCCTTCTCTCTCTCTATCTTTCTCTCTCACTCTCTCTCTCTCTCTCTCTCTCTCTCGCCTTCTCTCTCTCAACTTCTCTCTCTCGCCTTCTCTCTCGCTAATGCCTTCTCTCTCTCTCTATCTTTCTCTCTCACTCTCTCTCTCTTGCTCTCTCTGTCTCGCTCTATCTCTCTCACTCTCTCTCTCGCTCTCTCTCTCGCTCTCTCTCTCTCACT